>NC_044206.1:10329333-10546833 GCF_900880675.1 Sparus aurata
AAACCGGCTCGCTCCAAACACTGCAGTGAGTACCAGCTGCTCTCTTCCCTTTGGGTTTGATAATCAAACAAACATTGCACTCATTATTGCTTCGCTCAGTGCACACGGGAAACACTGTCTGTGTTTCAGGGGTCTGCAACAGGTGCGTCCAACGTTTCGACCACCACTGCGTCTGGGTGAACAACTGCATCGGTGCTCAGAACACACGCTACTTCCTGCTTTACCTCTTCAGCGTGTGCGCCATGGCAGGCGACATCGCTGTGCTAACAGGAGACATGCTGCTTCATGCTGTGCTGAGGTCAGGGCTTCTGTCGGCCAGTTATATAGATGATCAGGGCCAGCAGCAGCCGGCGGGGCCTCTGTTTGTTGTACAGGTGAGACCTATGACTGCTGACTTAATGTATATATTCCATACAAATGTTGTATCTCATGTTGGACTTGATTTTAATTTACCTTCTGTCCCTCCAGCATCTGTTCCTGACCTTCCCCCGGATCATCTTCATGTTGGGATTTCTGGTCTTCGTCTTCTTCCTCCTGGCGGGTTACGCCCTGTTCCATTCCTACCTGGCTCTCGTCAACCAGACCTCCAATGAGTGGTACAAAAGTCGAGGCTACGTCTGTCAGCACTGCCACCCAACTGCAACAGCAGACCAACTCTGTAACCCGTCGCCAGACCACTCTAAAAGATACTACTACAGCAGAGGGCTGCTCCGAAACCTGGGAGAGATTTTCTTCCCTCTGCAACCTGTTCGAAAAAAAGACAACTGAATAAAGACACTACCTTCTGCATTGTTATGCTGCATTTACTGTACATCTCCATTTGTTTACTGTCCTGAAGAACTGCTGCTGACTAAAGAAATAAAGTTTATGTCAGTGATTTCTATACAGGCTCTGGTGTCTATCTCCCACAAGGTGTCCCTAACTGAATCCTCTGACCACATTGGCAGCAACACAGAAGTAATCTTTGTTGTATCAAGTCATTGTTAATTAAATGTTCTACCTGACAGCTTAGGACACTTGATTTAATTCCTTTGTATTCTTTGTTCCCCATCAGCTAAAGCATTAATGCTTCCAACGCTGGAGTAAACAACATATATGCTCTCATTATTCTCTTGAAATGTTCTCAATATGTGATGAAGGAATGAATTTATTTTAAATCATGCATGCATAGATTTTAAGGGTAGGTAGAGGGAGATTACAAAACTTACTAAATCATGCTTAAAATACCAAACAGTTGTTAGATGCTGCAATACATTGTTGTAATCTGAAGTGGAAAAAAAATGTAATTTAATTTCCTGGAATCTTTTGTTCAGGATATAGAGTTATGTTTTGAAATGGTGTTTTAGTTGTCGGTGTGCGAGTTTAAGCTGCTTTTACCCACATAAATATGAAAGGAGTGTTCAAGGTCAATGGGAATTTTCATCTTCCATTCTAAGCTTAAAGCTTTCATAGCATTATGGGTAGCTGTGTAACCAATGTTTTTCAGTCTTTTTTAAAAATGTGCTTATAGTTATGATACTTGAAACACCCTGGTGTCGTGTCTCTGTTATTAAAAAAAATAACTGAACAAGATGTGAGCCGGGGACAGTGATCATCTCTTGACCGGAAGTGGGGCTGCTCTTCTTCGTGTGTGTGTTGTTCCTGTCGCTTTAAGCCGGTGCGGAAGTAACGGCAGAATCGAAGCAACACTCAGAGAAAGGTCAGGCTTTTCACCAGGCACAACTGCAGCTACACTTTAAACCAAAACGGGTGTTTTATCCCACAAAGATAAGGCTCAGTGTTTACATACAGCTCGACGTACTTTATGACAACTGCTGCTACACTTCGTAACTCCGCTCGCAACGTGCACTGACGGACAGGTTTTGGTTTTGAAGTGTGACAGCGGCTCAGCTGAACTCTTCCTGATGTCTGGGTCCAAATGTGCTCGGCTGACCGGAGCCCTGGTGAAACAACTGCTGGACTCGGTGGACTGCGTCCTGTTCGACTGCGACGGGGTCATCTGGCGGGGGGACCAGGCCGTCCCCGGCGCCGCGGAGGTCATTAACCTGCTGAAGGAGAAGGGGAAGAAGGTCTTCTTCGTCACCAACAACAGCACCAAGACGAGGAAGATGTACGCCGACAAGATGACCACCCTCGGGTTCAACGCGAAGGAGGAGGAGGTGTTCGGGACCGCGTACTGCTCCGCCATGTACCTGAAGACGGTGTGCAAGCTGCAGGGCAAAGTGTACCTGATAGGGAGCGACGCGATGAGGCGAGAGCTGGAGGCGGTGGGGATCCAGCAGACCGGGGTGGGACCCGACCTCATCACCGGGAAGCAGCTCGACTGGGCCAACGTGGACCTGGACCCCGAGGTGAAGGCGGTGCTGGTCGGCTTCGACGAACACTTCAGCTACATGAAGCTGAACAGAGCCCTGCAGTACCTGAGCCAGCAGGGCTGCCTGTTCGTGGGAACCAACAGGGACACCAGGCTGCCCCTGGAGGGAGGCAAGGCTGTGCCAGGTAGGATCCACACGCACACGTTACAGGTGGTGGTTTGAGGCAGGTGGACCAGAGTGAGTGGAGCTTCTACTCACCTCGGCCTCTCACGCTTAAAAGGTTCATCCAAAACTATAAATGTGATACCTAGATTGCCCTTAAATACACAATGAATGACGTGACTAGTTTAAAAAAAAGTAAAACTTAAAGGAGCAATATGTAGTTTTGGGGGAGAAAGATCTTCATTGACTGGTTTCTTGTTATGCCTAAACAAACTCAATAAATAAACTCTCTATTTTCATGATTGAATAAACAAACTGACCTTAAAGGACAACACAATTTCCTTCTGTTTAACTTTATTTATATGTGGTGGTCCCTGCCATCTTTCTGGCTTCAAACAGTGTTCTTTTTTTTCCTCTGAGAACAGCTTGTTTGTTCAGTTATGGACAGTTTGTATTAATACCTTTATTATCATAATCATTGTAAATATTAAACTTCCAAGGTGAATTTCTTCTTCCAAACTATGCAGTACCCCCTTTAAAAGTTTAAGGGTTGGTTCACCCAAAAATGAAAATTCAGGCATTATCGAATCACTGCCATGAGACTGGAAATTGTGAAAGTGTTCCCCTAAACAGCTGAAGCAGACTTATTTCTTAAATGTAAAAAACATAAAATCAAAGTGAAAAAATCCATATTTTCGATTTATAATAATTAGTTAATTAGTCATCTTGCTATGTCAGCACAAATATCTCTTCTCTCATTATGTTTAGGTTAGGATGGAGGCGAGGTGAGAGAGCTGAGGCGTATCAATAAGATAATCGTACACTCTCAGACTCTACATACACTTGTCAGATGCTACACTTTTTCATTTGTATAAACCAAATAAGATTAAATCTACTTCCTGGAAAGCCTTTGTCCAGGACACAAAGGCGTGTTTTCCTGTTGTAGGTATGCAAAATGTTTCTGTATACAGGTTCTACATGCTTGAACCTACAACAATACAACTACAGAAATATGTCAAGCCCCCTCCTCCTCCTCCCCCTCCCAGGTACAGGCTGCCTGCTGCAGGCCGTCGAGACGGCGGCCCAGCGCCAGGCCCAGACGGTGGGCAAACCCAACCACTACATGTTCGACTGCGTGGCCTCCCAGTTTGGCGTGGAGCGCGAGCGCTGCCTGATGGTGGGCGACCGCCTCGACACGGACATCATGCTGGGCTCCAACTGCGGCCTCAAGACCCTGCTCACGCTTACAGGGGTCAGCACTGTGGCGGACGCCGAGGCCCACCAGAAGAGCGGCTGCGCGGAGAGGCAGGGGATGGTGCCAGATTATTACGTGGAGAGCATCGCTGACCTCCTTCCTGCTCTGCAGGGATGAAACTACAGTGTAACCTGAAGAGTATACACATCTAAAAAGGGAATATATTTTGTTAATGTCTATATGATGTAAATCATCTCTATGACAAAGTCACAACCGAGCAGCTAGCTGCTGCGTGACAGGAGAAAAAAGACTATTATTAAACTACACCATTACTAAAACCTGCTAAGCTAATACTATATCAATATTTTATTATTAATAACACAAGAACAACGATTTCCAGTATTGTTTCAGTGTATTTTAAGTGTTAAAGAGACTCAAGGAGTTGTGTGTGTGTGTGTTCCTTTTTTTAGGAAAGTGAGCTTAAAGGGGCACTTTGTAGTTTTGGAGAAGAAATTTAAACTCAGTTTTAATATTTGCGATAATAGAGTAATAATTCAAACTCTGAAATATTTATCTTTAAAATGTATATTAAACAAGCTGGTCTCAGAGGAAAATAAGGTCCCAAGAACACTGTTGGAAGCTAGAAAGGTGGCAGGGTCCGCCACATATAAACAAAATAAAACAGTATAAATTGTCCTTTCAAGGTCAGTTTGTTTATTCAATTATGGAAACAAAGAGTTTGTATAGGCATAACAATTTCTTCCCCAAAACTATGTTGTGCACCTTTAAAGTCCTTTAACCTGTCTTGTGATGCAAGCTCCTCTGAGGCAACTACAAGTCAAACACAAAGAGGGAAATGAGCAGGCGAAATGTGTGCTAACAATGTGGTAATATATGTGTGTTCAGGTTTACAGCTCTGCTCCAAAGTCTATAAATAACAGCCACACAACGGGGCTAAACGGCACTGAACTTTTTTATTTTTTATGTCATTTACACACCTCACACTCGCAGTTACTTTCTTGGGATGGTGCAATGATACCTCGTTTTCTCATGTCATTTGTGAAACCTCAATTAACAGACTGCCATACACGTTGTAAAGGTAATCCAATCTTCCTTCTTCTACAATCTGTTTTTTTAATGACTTGTCCTCGACTCCCAGAATCACTGAAAGCAATGTTCGAATTCGTAATAAAACACAAACTGTCTTCACTGAATCGGCGTCTGCTGTCTTTGGGTTTACTTCAAAGTGAACACAGCAAACTTCCCTCTAAGTCACCTTGGGGCTGTCGTCAGCTGGGAAGCCGCAGCAGTCGAAGCCATGCGCTTATCGCCTCTCGCCTGATGAGAGAGGCTTCCCAAGCTGCACCTGCCTCACCCCCCTTTGTCCATTGTCTGGTCCTGGGGAGGGAGGCCAATTCCTCTAAGGGAAGTGGAAAGATGGATAATGTTTAAGAGGCACATTAAGTCGTTTCAGGCAGGGGGAGACATAAAAAAAAAAAAAAGGAGGAAATTACCGGAAGACAGAAGTTGAAAATTGAGTTTGGCAAAACGCAGAGTTTTGTGTGAAGTGGGCGACTGTTTTGGGAGAGAAACGGTGAGGCCAAAGGAGGAGGAGGAGGAGGAGGAGGGTGAAGGGGGAAGGAGGAGGAGGAGGAGGTCTGCAGGGACAAAGAGAAGCTGGCCAGGTGTATACCGAGTCTCAGTCAGCGCTGGTCATGATCGCAGCTCCATGCCGATAGCTGCCAGAAGGGAGCAGTCCGAGTGAGGAGCCGTCAAGGGACACAGGATGGTGAGGTGTTGGAGACATTCAGACAACCGCTTGGAGGAAGATCAGTGCACGGTAAGCACACCACTTTTAATTCAAAGAGTAGGTTCTGGCCGAGGAAAGGTGCACGTTAGCCGGAAAGGGGGTCGAGGCAACATCTGAGTGATAGGACGTGATCTCACGTTGATGCTGTGCAAATCTCAGCAGCCGGTCAAATAGGAGCATAGAGTCAGACTGAGGTTTGTGTTTATGAGATGACGAGCACTGTTCTAAAAGCTTGTCACTGGTCCTTGTGTGTGGAAACATCTCCTCAGGATGGGGACTCTGCCGCGTCCTCCCAGTTCCGCTTCCCACACAAAGCATTCTGGGTCATCCTCTCGGCCTCTCTGCTCCTGGTCATCGTCGCCCTCGGCTTGACGGGGCACCTGGGGCTGTCGCGACCTCACTCTCAGGTATATGTGGCTGTGAATATTGTCCCAGCAGGTATTTCTGACCTTGTGACCTTACTTCAACGCTCGTCTATCTTTTGTCAGCCTTCGCAGATTGTCCGGATCACGGTTCCAGATCAGACTGGAGTTCTCATCAACCAGTCGGCCGTCGTGGACCAGCAGAATGACCTGGTGACCTTTTGCGTGACCTCGCCAGCGAATCAGACGTCCACCGTGCTCTTCGACATCAAGCACGTACGTCTTAGCGATACGCATGACATTTGTGTTACCGTGCCGTCTGATATCCACGTGTTGGTGTTTTTTCCACGGGATACGGTCATTAATGTTGCTCCGGGACTATCACTGCAACTGACCAATCATCTCTCTGTAATGTCACAGCTTTGCGACACAGTTAGAAGCGAACAAGGGAGAAGTTATCTTTTATAATATTGTGGTTAACACGGAAAAAGAGTCGATTTTAACCTAAACCATCTCTTCCTGAAGTCTTCTACTTCCCTGAACCCTGACAAAGTACTTTTGTTGCCAACACCAATCCAAGTGTTTTAGTTCACTCAACCTAAATAAGTATCTTTTGTGCCTAAACCTAACCAATCTGTGATAGACAGCAGGGGGGGGGGAATCTAAATTGAAGAAGTGAACTTAATTAGTGCAAAAATAATTAGTCTACAGTGAAACATTCACACTCAAATGGGACACAACCTCTGTCCCCAAGGTGAGAGATCTGTACTCAGGCCATTCAGCCACAGCAGCTTGCTCTTAACGTGTATTTTGTTGCTTTTTGGTCCATTGCAATGGCGGTTCTGGAGCAACGTGATTTACTTAACTTAATGTTATACTTTAGACCGATTATTTTTGCACCAAGTTCACTTATTTCCCTTTTTTTCTCCTGCTTTCCTTCGTAGATTGGTTCGGTTTAGGCACAGAAAATACTTATCTAGGCTTAAAGAACTAAAAACTCAGTTAGGTTTAGGGAACAAAACTACTTAGTGAGTAGTAAGTTTTCCCGACAGTATATAATAACAAGTCCTGTTCACGATTCTTGGAACCTTTGTACTATCTAGCAAACCAACCAAGAGTTTTGGGGCGGAACCATTGCAATCAAGGCTGTGCCATCAACAGATTATGCTGACCAACCGTTCCATGTTGGCAGAATAGTGTGCACGCTTTTTAAAAAAAAGGGTTCAGCAGATCCTGCTAGGGAAACCCGACTTGATTGTGTGCTCTTGTGTTGCAGGGTTTGATCTGTTACAAACCTGTGGACCAGCAGAGCTGCTTCCTGCGAAAGATGGAGAGGTCCGACTACGACAACGTGCACTCCCTCCTCCACGAGTCGGCACGCAAGGTAAACGGGCGGCGACATCTCAGCAAGTGAGAACTGAGCGGCCGTGTTGCACAATAGGGCTTCCCCTCACTGCGTCCAGGACATGTGAGACTACAAAGCTCGACATGAAAAACGCACCAAAGGGTGAATAAAAAGAGAAAGAAGGCCGTGGCTGCCCTTTAAGCCCTGCCAGGTGCTTCAAAAGCCGCCCGGGCTAATGAGTGAATTGGCATTTCTGACCGTGACTCATAACGGGAGCAAATGCACCACTGAGCCAGGACCTGCTGGGTCTCATAGGTTTTGCATGAGTTCCTCCCTGCTCCGTACAAAGAGAGAGGGGTTGAAAGGCGCAGAGTGTCTTGAAGAGTAAGTAGTCTCCCTCTATGGCTCCATGGCTGAATTCCTCAGCACATCTGATCCCTCCAGGCCCCCTTGGCGTTGCCCGGGATCTTCTTACAGGAGGCAGCGAGGCCTGAGCCCTGATGTGGGCACAATGGCTGCTCTGTGTGGGGGATCTTTGGCTTTTTTTAACGCTTCTCTGTTGGATTAAAATACAACCAGAGGAGGGCCTGTGGCGAATACCTAGATCTGTCATATTGACATCCGTAGCCAGTCTTGACTCTTAATTGTGAATATGTGCAGGTGAAAGACCACCGCTGAGTTGTGGGACCTCGCAGGTAAACTGAGGAGGAGCCCTTGTTTCTCCGTCTTATCATCTTCTGCACAGTGGCTCATTTCCACGCATCAAAAGCAGAGTCTCCGAGCGTTTTCTGTGATCCGGTCTGGCGGTGTCGCGTATCTCATACAGCTCCTCGGTATTCAAACTTTGTTGTTGATTGCGGCCATTTAATCTATGATAGGAGGTCGGGGGCCCCGTATGGATGGAGAGTAGCCGTGGATGGTCCCTCTATTCTGCGGCACAATGGGCCTCTCGGTTGTTACGTGACCCACTCGAGCATAACGGCGCTTTAAGTGGTTCACTATCAGGGCCAATCAGAAGTGTAAGTGGCGCAATTACACACTACCTTTGTGACAAGTAAGAGCGCAAATGTGATGCCGTGTTGACCTCATCCGCGAAGATATCGGGCTAATAGCAGCTTGGGTTTCAGTCTCCCTCATATCTCCCTCGCTTATTCATTTTAGTCTACAGCGCTGAGTTGAATATGATTTCTCACACTTCTTAAATGACGCCGCGGCTTCGAGAGTCTCCTTTCATCCCTGCAGTTTCTCTGTTGTGCATTCTCCGTTGAGATGTTGTGATTACCGTCCTCCGCAGAATCATTTCCAGCTGTCTGGGAACGAGACGCAGAGGCAGACGGAGTTCCTGGGAGTGCTGGCGGCCAGTCAGGTGGACGTGTCCACGCTGGAGGAGCCTCTGCAGGCTCTCTGTCAGGACAGGTCCATCCACTGGACCAAGAGGGCCGATGGTAAGGACAGCCAGACCTCACAGGCAAATAACATTGCATGTTGTGTAGAAAAATAAAATAAAAGGCTTTGACAAATGTGAGGATAAGGATCACAAACAACTGTTATAAAAGAATGTGTATCCCGTCACGCTGGACAAGAAAAACTCCCACCAACATCTGCCTTTTGTCATCCCCTGTCAAGTGGAGATGAGTCCATTGCCACTTTTGTTGCCTATTAACCTTCATTAAAAAAAAAATGTCCAGTATATACACCCGCAAATTTTGTGCAGAAACAGTGTACGTCTCTATGCTGTAGGGCTCTATTGTGGTCAGAAAACTAGGAAAAACACATCCATTAGCCGCACTGTTGCACTGGGAGACAAGCGTCTTCATTACCACGACCACCGTTGTTTTTTTTTTTTGAGTAGCATCCAATACTCATGAGAAGACCAAACGTGTATTAATCCGCCACTGGAAATAGTTCCCAACAAATGCACCATTTACTCTCGTTTGATTGACATTTGCTAAAAGCTAAAGTGCCCAGCTGTTTCATTAGCCACACCCTTTTTTTAAAAAACAGTACATACATATAAAACATATACCATACTGGCCTAACCCTAACCCTAACCCATATACCTTCATGGTCTTTGAATGAGATTTACTGAAAGTAAGAAAAATACCCCAAACTTTCAACCTTATCTTGTAAAACCTCGTTTAATAAGTAAAACAGAAAACCACTGATTTCTGTTGAGTCTCATGTGAGTAGCAGAATTTCCCCTGCCTATAGAGAATCAAGTAAACCTTTATTCAAGATCAAAACTAATGACTATTTTAATTGTAACTAGAATATCAACAGTAAATTTTAAACCACCCATAACTGATTACTACAAGTAAAGTTCTCCAGATCTAGGATCTGCATATTCACTCATAGATACCAGCCACTTAAGCAGCTTGATTTTTTTCAAGATCCATGCACTGTGTATCTGTCCCTTCTTTTGTCTGACCAACAAAACCAAAGGATATTAGATAAAAGATATTAAACTGACGAAGCGTTTCATCTTATCATGGAGTCATTATGTGCTCCTAATGCATCACTTTGGAACCACTGTAAGTTTATATTTTGACATTTTAGATGAAAATTAATCAATGAAAAAATTGTCATCTTATCGTAATATTAGTCAAGTATGCATGCTCACACACCAGTGGAGCTCAGGGACACATTAGTTGGTTCCCACAGACGCTGTATGCACAGAGCTTTTAAATTTAGTCAGCTGGCAGCGTGTCAGGCTGAAACCTGAGCTTAATCTATGATGCCCAGTGACCTTTACACCGATGCAGTAAATGACGGGCTGAACGTTACACTTGTACTCACTCAGCCGTCTTCACTAAGTGATGGGGTACAAAAACACAAGAATCAGACCTTGAACTGTGTTGTGGTTTTTTTTGTGTGTTTCCTGTGTTGTTGTTTTCAGGCCCGGGCAAACAGAGGCTGGTCTACTTCTGCATCGACATCTGCTTCCCCAGCAACATCTGCGTGTCCGTCTGCTTCTACTACCTACCGGAGTGACTGTGTGCTCTCTTCCTCTCCTCCCAGCGCAAGATCAGGGAAACAAAGTTGTCTTTTTAGCTCCCTCTACAAGAAAAAAAAAAAAAAAAAAACTAAAAACGACAGAACAAAAGCCAGCTTTGACTGTTTTCCTTTGTGCCATACAGCCGCCAGTAAACCAGTGAAGCGGCCAACTCTCCCAGTCCGTTCTCCATCTCTTCCGAGAGAGAAGAGATGGAGACAGGCTGTCACGGTTATCGCCAGAGCCCCGTCGTCACTCTCTTCATGTGTAATACCCTCTCTGGTGGCACACTTCGGAGATTACAGAAGAAAGATCCCCTTTTTTTTGTGTGCGTTTCCTGTAACCCACTGCTGCAGTGTAATTATGCTTGCTGTTCCTGTTGAGTGTTTCAATCCATCTAATAAAAAGACTGTTGTGGATTTTTCGGGCAATGTTTCCTTGAAAAGAATGAAAAAAGGAGAAAACACTAAAAACTGTAGGGATTTCTATGAATGACGTCTTTACTGTGGATTCTTCATACGTACATCACTTTCTCTTGAACCTCTCTGACTCACGTGTGTTGATTAAGAATAGCACAACTTTGAATTAAGAGAAACACATGAACCATACATATCGCACATGAGAAATAAATCAATTCCACAGCTCATCCAGGTCAAAGTGAATAATGTGGTCCTTATGATATAATAAATATGGTGCTGTATAAACCGAGGTGAAGTTGAAGTGGACATTAAAAACGAAGGCATCGATCGTAACCATCACATATTTCAGACTGTTGATACATACGCATTTCAATACGCCCACTAAAAGCTGCTGCAAAATGGCGTGCTGTTCCTTTAAGCAGAATCTAGCCTGTGCTCTCTGTTTTATACTTACAGGCACCTGTCAGGGAAGAGCACTGTAGACATTGTGGTGGCTGAGATTCATCGTAATGTTCAAACAGTTTCTCAGGATGATCATTTCTTGAAAATTTTTTAAAGAACTCCAACTGATGCCAGCCACACAACCTTCCAAAGAGTCCTCGTTCTGCACACACCGTCTCCTCATTCTTTCCTCCTCCTCCTCCTCCTCCTCCTCCTCCTCCTCCTCCTCCTCCTCCTCCTCCTCCTCCTCCTCCTCCTCCTCCTCCTCCTCTTCAACCCAGCACACTGTCATTAAAGGCCAGACACACCACGGCCTTCTGGTGGCCGCTGTACTCCCTCTTGATCTCCCCGGTCTCCACGCACCACAGACGAGCCAGGTTGTCTGAGGAGGCTGTTGGATGGAAACAAGAGTCAGAACCTGATATTCACTTAAAAGGTATATTTAGTGACACTCAAGTTATCAAATCTCGACCCGCTTCTCTAACAACTTATGGAGTGGTTTGTAAGAAAACAACATTTATTTAGAAAAATTGCAAAAACTTTTACAAATCCTTCTCGTGAGCATCTTCATCAACGGCTTGAAACTAGAAGGGCATCATACTGATTTCTCGCGAAACATCACTGAAGTGGAAGGCAGTTTGTGTTTTTGCAAGTGCTGCCTTTATATTCTGCCGTTTTTGACACAAACAATGCAAGTAGGAAAAGCCTGCACATTTAAACTTTTCTTTGTTAACTTAAAATTTTTTTCATCATGTAATACTTTAGACTTGCTCCCACACAGTGTCAGTCCAAAATACTAATCTAATTCAAAATCTTAACTCTAAAACAGCAGCGGCCAGATGAGTAACCAGTTGGTGATTGAACCCCTTGATGGCAAATCTACTAAAAGCATCCTCTTTGTCAACCTTCCACTCCTGTCCTCCGTTAGGTTTTTGCCATTTTTCACTCACTGTTATTTTTTAGACTACACAGCATTTAGTAAAATACTGCTAAAAGTCATATTTATTTACTTAATTTTACATGATTTCCACTGGGATCATAACTCCCCGTTAATGATCTTTTCATTTGCTCCTGAAATGAGCAGCACTTTGTAAAGTCTGTTTTGATCTGAGCTCTCATCCTGCTGACATTCTGAAATGTTACCGCTAATGATGGTTTACAGGTACCTGTGATGAATGAGTGGTACAGGCATTATAAATGGTCTCAGCCATGCGTCAGGGTCACATGTTACACCAGCTGTTCTGATGCTGCTGGAGAGCCTCGCTGATGCAACACAGTCACAGTTGTTTCTAGTTTTTCTTCTTTGCCATTCCTTTCATTATCAGATAAATCCCCACAGAGTTTTACGCATCTGGCATCTCCATCTTAATGAGTGCAAGGCAAGTCGTTGAGATTAATTGGTAGTGATTACCCCTCTGCCATGTTTGCTCATGTACTGACCAGTGACAATATACTGGGAGTCTCCAGAGAAAGCGCAGTCCCACATCCAGCCTCGAGACGTCTCTCCGGGATTGTTGCTCTTGATGCTCAGCTCGGTCATCAGCGAGAAGTTGGACGTCCTCCAGATCTTACAGGTCTGGTCTGCTGAGCAGGTGGCCAACAGACTGGAGATGACAACAAACAGGACACAGTCAGTATCACCTGGACAACATCGCGGCAGGAAATGAGCTTTCTTTGTTGTTTTAACAATACAAAGTCTTATAGTGTGTAGAGGAGAAGGGCACTCACGTAGAGTCAGGGCTGAACTTGCAGCGGAGGGAGTAGCGTTTGTGTGCAGGAATCTTAGTCTTTGGAATGAGCTGAGTCACTTCATCGCCGATGCCTCCAGCGAGGTTCCACACATAACAGTTCCCCTGTTAGAGGAGGACAAAAGGAACGAAAGAGGCTGTTTTAATCATTAAACTCTACTTTAAAACTATAAACGGCAGCCTATTCAGGCTGTTTGGATACCGACCGAGCTGTTGACTGCTGCCATGTAGCTGGCATCTGGGTCGATGTGAACTGAGTTGACTGAGACCTCTGGCTCAGGAATCAGCTGTTCATTGTGGTCGGTCTTCAGATCCCAGATATGAATCACTCCGCTCTGGTCTCCGACAATCAGCTCCGCCTAAAAGACATACAACACAGGCTGTTTACAGGCTTGTTTAAGAAGTAAGCACATACTCCGATTGTCTGACAGTAATATTAAAACCAAACATACATCCAAGATCCGTGTCTCACCTGGTTTGGATGCAGGCAAACACAGTTGATTGGAGCATTGACCTGGAATATCCTCTGACACTGGAGATTTCTTGACCTCAGGTCCCATATGCGAGCCATGCAGTCTTCCCCTCCCGTGTACATCCAGCGTCCGTCTTCGTGGAAGCCCACAGACGTGATGTTCTTGCTGACGCCATCATAGTTGATCACCGGGTTGGGGTTGTTGGAGTTCAGATCGTACATGCGGATGTGCTGATAACCTGAAACAAAGAGTGGGGATTTTTGTGAAAGGTAGCAGCTGTGAATTTAAAAAGGAGCACTATGTAGTTTTTTTTACTGAGTAAACAAGCTGTTCTCAGAGGAAAATAAGGTCCCACAAACACTGTTGGAAACTAGAAAGGTGGCAGGGTCTGCCACATATAAACAAAGTAAAACATTGTGAAACTGTGTTGTGCTGTAAGGTCAGTTTGTTTGTCCATCTTAGCTTTCTCTTCAGATTAAAATGTCTTCCCCAAAACGACATAGTGCTCCTTTAATTGCAATAGTAAGCTGTGTATAAAGCATGACACTAATAGAAGAAATTAAGAAGTGAGGAAATGAGGTTTGAGAGCAGTTCTTAACCAACCTGCAGCTGCGATCATACTCCTGTCAGGTGTGACCTCAAGTGAATTTACTTGCTGGTGGCAAATGTTAAGGAAGTGGACTGTTTGGGTTTAGGCTGTTTCTATATTTCAGAATTCCTCTTTGAGCTAAAAAGCAGAGGGACACACTGTAGTGATGGTGCCATCTACAGACAAATCATGGAGCTGCTCCAGAGACAGTAAACAACAGCTCCTTTAACAGCATCCATGTTCAATTTACTGAACCATGAAGAAATCAACTCCACAAGATGTCAGCTGAAACTCTAATCTTGACTTTGTGCTTCCCTCTAGAATAGACATACTGTATATCTGTGTTTATGATCTGTCAACTGTCCTAAATCATTTCAAAATCACACTGATTTGTCGTTGAAACGGTCTGTTAGTGAGAGTAAGGATACAGAGTCCTGGTGCTGGACCGTCCTGGTGCAGATCCCGCTGTGGGCCTGCCAGAATCGGACCGTGTGGTCGTATCCAGCCGTGGCCAGAATGACCGGGTCGCTGCCCACCGTCCCCTGGTTCACATTCATGCTTCACTGCTGGCTGTCACTGCTCGGAGTGAGGCATGTATGACACTGCAGAGAAATGTAGGACACAGTCAGCTGCTGCGGTTTTCTGACTGCTGTCAAATGTCAACTTTCAACAGGAACACTGGTTACTGTGATACTGTGGAAATAAAAAGACACAACTTATCAGGTTCAGGCTAACGTTAGCAGAGCAGCCTCGCGATGTTCAACGGCTGTGCAACTCAGACACTTTGCTGACGTCTCTACTTCAAAGCTAACACATTGTGACTGTCGCTATATTTCGCCGTATGATAACATTTGTGTCAATTTAAACTACTCGACAACACAAATTTGACATGTTCTGATTACCTTCAGTTGTTCGTGTTGACGACAAATCAGTACGTCTCCGTAATGTGTCCCCGTAGCAACAAACGACGGTGACTAAAAGGTTCCGTGTTCATAACCTGTGCTTTCACGCCACCTACTGACTGTAAATGGTCATATTCAAGACTGTATCAGAGAAGCTTCATTCATTCAAAAAAATAGCACAGAATATAACCATAGTTAAAGCATCATGCAGTATGTTCCCTTGCTTCATCATTATTGATGCATTAATGTGTACAACATTTTAAAGGTATAATAGTAAGAATTAGCCACCTGTCAAATTTATACAAAAAGAAATAGGGGCAGCATAACAGCAGAGTAACCGCTAACTGCTGCTAACTGTAGATGCCCTTAGCTAGTTAGTTTAGTTAGCAGAGCAGCTAGTGGTCTGGATTGGGGGCCCGAACATCTGGGCAGAGTGTTTACTCCCCTAGCACTGGAGTTTTAGAACAAGATGGGTAGGGTCGAGCTATTTTTTTTTTTATGTTTTCAACCAAGATTAGTTCATACTGTGCCTTTAATGTTCCAGGTAAAAATAAAAAGAATTTTTATGACTTTATATACTGCAGTGTCTCGACAACATTCCCCTGTGGTTCTGTCTCACATGTTCATTATATTTTGTACTAATCTGCAAAAAAAACAGCAGCTGAAGTTATTAATTGAATGTATTGGAGTAAAAAAAATAAAAACACAGTACTTGCTTTTCAAATGGAGGGCAGAAGCAGAGAGCAGCAATACACGGAATTACTCAGTACACTTGTACAGAAGAGAAGTACCCCAAAACTGTACTGAGATGCAGTACTTGAGCAGATGTACTTTGTCACTTTTTCACCATTACAAAATATCCTGTTACTGTCATAAAATGCAATTCAGCGAAAGTAAGAAACATCTTACTTAAATGCAGTCAATCAGTACAGCAAAGTGTGAATTCTTTTTATTTGTAAGTGTGTTGTCTATTTAAAATTAAAAATCCTTTCATGGAAAAATCTATTTGACAAATGCATATCAACATATGACTGATTTACACTGGTAAATTAGTTTAACATATTTAAAAAGCAGTAAACCCAACAGAACACTCTTTAATAAATATATTTAAATAAATAAATATATATATTAATAAATATATTATATTTAAATAAATAATTTAAACAAATACATAAATAATGCAGAGAAGGCATCTATCCTCAAAACACAAAGCCACAATGTGTAAATGGCTGTTGTCATTGTCAACACCTCAGTCCAAACGGAACCACACAGCAGTGAAAGCAGCCAAGTACAACAAGTGCTCTCCTGCTCAGTCAGTGTGAGCTGTGATCACAGCCGCTGCAGCAGGGCCGACATGTGCTGCTTCACCTCTCCTGGGTCAGCCCGTGTGCAGGCCAGGATCACCCCTCTGATCCCAGTCCTCATTTTAGTGGACGGGAGGATCTACAACATATCATAAGAATCTTTAAACACGTGATTTTATAGCTAACCCTCACTGCAGCAGAGCACTGAAAGCCACAGTACAGTACCTTCACGTATATTTTGCATCTCTCCAAAAGAAACTTCCACTTCATTGCAGTCCGCTGGTCATCAGTCAACATGGTAAACTCGTTTGTCTGCAACATATGATGCACAGATGCTAAACTTTACATAACACTAGTTTATTTGAATTATAAATGTAAAAGATAAAATCTGACATGACATTCTGGAGCCACACAGAACTTGAAAACTCTCCACAACAGCTTAATCATGTGACTTAATCGCTACAAACACATGTAGAATTAAGGCTGAACAATCATCCCCATGTGAAGTTGTACTAACTGTGCAGCCAAGTGCCTGTTCTGCCATGGGGCTCCTGAGGGCGCAGCCGTGCACGGTGCCAGTGTGGTCTGTGAAGTCCACCAGCAGGTCAAAGCCTGTGGAGGCTGAAAAGGCCTGATCTCTCCCTGGACACAGCTGGTTGGGGCAGCTCTGCGTTTCCTCCATCACCTGTAACTTACACCTGGTGCTGAGACGCAAAAGAGAACGGACTGAGCAGAGAATTGTTTATCAGACGAATGTGTTTATTCATATGATTGAGGTGGAACATCAGAGTTGCGTTCATATTTGTGTGAGCTCACCAGCGAGTCCTGATGACTTTTGAAACAGAAGAGTCGAGGTCGAGTTTGGAGATGAAGCTGTATGTGATGCCAAAGAAAGCCTCTGGGTTCTCCTGAGCCTTCTCCTTAAGCTGAGTCACCGTGTACACGTCAGTGATGGAATCCACTGCAGAGACAGAAACAGCAGCACAACTTCACACATTAATGTCTGCAGTTTGTTTCTTTGGAGAACAGGCTTCAACACTTGCTGCTCTTGTCAATGACAATTTGATGTGTTACATCAGAAACAATTAAGGACAGGTTAGTGATATACTTTCTATCTTTTTATAGAAGTACAAATGATAGCACAATATCCACCTTAAGTCCAATACATGATGAGGAAAAAACTTCTTTTATGATGCATAACCAAGAAACATTTTTTTAAAAAGATTTCAGTGGTGATTTACAAACAATCACACTGATCAAAAGTACCCTCATGAATATCAGTCTGTTAGTCCGTCCACCAGTACTGCTTGATTCCCACAATATCAAACAGCTTAGTCTCCAGGCCCATTTGGTCTTACTGAATATGTAATTCTTTAAAACTGACTCATGAACCAGTCCAGTTGCCAGGGTAATGTTAGCAGTCAATGTTTTTGCAAACTACAGATACGTCCAAGGTTAAAGTTTGTACCAAACGTGGCATATCACTTTCAAATGATATGTTTATTATCTGCCCTTCACACCAGGAGACGGAGGGGACGATGGTGCCATTATTACAGCCAACAAGGCTGCGAAACGGCCGACCGCAGTTAGAGTCACACCAGTGGATACTTTTAATGACACTTGGGGAAATTTCTCAATGTTTTTGTGGGGACTAAATTAGGTGTTTTTTTCAGGAGACTTCAGGATATTTTGAGCCGTTTTTGTGAAATGACTAGCGGGTGATTTTTTTAAGGAGACCTGCGAACATTTCCATCCAACTTTTAACCCAAACGAAGGTGTTCTGTGCCTAAACCTAAGCAGAGCATTGTGACAAGAGAGAAACTGAAAATTCAAATTAAACAAATGTAAAGTTACAACATAAAGAAAGTTCTGTTTCAACTTATCTGTGGTTTCGCAGAAATGTACTTAGCCAACATTTATTCTGGCTGCTGGTTTGCATAAATATATCGTTTATTTTCAAAGAAAGGGTTAGTTATTTCTGAAGATGGATTAGTACTGCGATTTTTAAGAAATTTTACTGTAACAGCAGGAAATGTGTTTTTGAGTACGATTTGAGTGTGATTTGGTGTATTCACAGCACAATGGCAATGTTTATTGAATCGACTCAAAATCAAGTATGTGTTAACATTTATTCAGTTGAACACAGTTCAAAGACAAATATACAAAATATAATTAATGCTTTAACTCATCAATTTATTTTTTCTAAATATCTATTTATTCTGCAACATATTCAGAACAACAATAAAACTGGGAAAGTTGTGGAATAATCCAAAAACACATTTCACAGTTAAAAACGTTCACTGGTATCAAGTGATAGTATCATGGTGAGTGCGAAAGGGGCATTCTCAAAAGGATCAGTCGTTCACAAGCAAGGATGGGGTGAGGTTCACCACTTTGTGAAACACATGATTGTATAAAGGATATTACTACAGTGGCTGAAAATCTGTTGTTGGTAAGTTTGGTAAGTAAGTTTGTAAATGATTACATCCTGTTTTTATTCAAGCTTTACACAGCGCCCCGACTTTTTAGGAATGTGTGTTGTACTTTTGGTCTTTTTATAGGATTAATTGACACTGACAGAACATCACAATATTTATGATGGTTTTGGCCTTATTGTGCCCAGAACTGAATTTTTTACATTTATACAAGTTACCTGTATCATAGATATAAACATCATCGCCTGACAACTCCACCAGAGGAAATTTAAAAGAGAGACAGAAAGAAATAGTAGAAATAAGAGTCAAGGCCTAAAACATGAGGAATACTGTACCTGAAGACACAGCAAGACTTCGACTCATTCAAGTGTAAGAATAATTACCAGTCACATCTTCTGGCTTCTCATCTTGATCCAGAGCACCAGACTCCGATGCTTCTTTAGCGTAGCTGAACAGCAGGCTGGCCTCTCTGGTGTCTGACAGCAAATGATTGACAGCAGCAAACTGACAATATTCTACTTCACAGCAGGAGGATGATGTGTTTTTCTTACACTGCACACCATGACTGCTTGGTTCGCTCCCAAAATAGCATTTTCATTTCATTTGTCTGTGAATGCTGCTGTGATATCTTACCGGGATTGACAGTGATAATGGTTTTCGAGTTAACGGTGGCTGCCATGCTGTTGCGAAAGCTGTCAAAGCTAATCTTTACATCAGCTATGAAGAGCACTTTGAATGGAGAATAAAAGTTAAAACAACAGTAAGTTATCTTAAACATAAACACACAGTTACAGCTCAGATATCCGCCTCCATGCCTCTCTTCAGTACAGTGTGTTAATGGGATGTGACAGGCGGGAATAACAGTGAAATAAAGATTCATGTTGCGGCTGGGAATGAGCAGAGGTTGTTAACCTACCCGTCTCCTTCGGTATCAGAGTTTGCACGAGTTGAATGGCCTCTCTGTCCCAGCTGTGAGTGAAACAGAGGTCAGGGGGAGCACAGTGAAAATCAAACACACATGCAGGTTAATTTAAAGCTTCATGTCACCGGAGTACATTTGTGGTAGCTTAAAGATACATGACGGAGACTCACTGAGATGGAATATGGCACAAAAGCAACACAAGTAATAAATCTTTAGTCATTTTCCAAATGAATAAATGAGCGTGACGCACCAGACGAGTGGTAAGGAGGAGACAGAGTCATCAAAGAGCTTCACTTCCAGCCTCTGGCCTTTGCGTCTGTCTGAAGTGGTGAACTGCTTCGGCTCACCGATCTGTACAATGTAAACAAAATCATCTGAAGTTCCTATCGCAGTATCTCCACTTCCTGTCAGAGACGCACTGACATGAACCTCAGGCTCTGACCCCTTGCTGAACTCTGAGGCAGATCTTTGAGGCCATTATGGCAAGTCGGCATGTTCCACGCAGACAAAACAGACACAATGTGGTCAATTAGGCAATTCATATGATATGGATTAGGTTCATTTACAAACTCTGATACGCAGAGTTTTTAAACAGAAGAAATATTTGCTTAGCGTCCGCACTCATTGTCAAAAACATCCCACTTCAAGCTTATCAGGCTTCCCACTCTGGCCTCAGCGAGAGCTTCCAGGACCTTTCCATGACTGAGGTTCATAATGCCACATTGGACGACATTTTAACAACCTTTTCCTTCTTGTGAATGTTGTTTTTGAGTTCAGGAAACTTTAACAACCCATTTTCCACCATAGTCGAGCTCACTGTGGAGAAAAAGAAAGCTGAAAAACCACCATTAAATGTGATCAGTGTGTAGAAAAGTTGAGAAATACATCATTGTTTCTCAATGAGTAGATCAATTTTCCTCATGTTCCCTGTTAGAAAAACACCTCTAAAAATGTTCATTACCAGTTGGAACCATGATTAAGTCAACAACCAAAACTTCGATGAGTGTTAATCATGGCTGTTGGCCTCCGAAATCTTCCCACCTGGATTCAACTCAGTTGGTCATTTAAACATAAAACAATTTTGAAAAAATAAAATAATAAAGAAAAAAAAATTAATTTCCCCCAGTTCACAACTAAGACATATATTTCTATTGAAAGCCAAACACCATTTTCTCCACAGCTACAGTCCCTGTTAGTCCTGCTGGATCAAAGTGCTCATACCGGTATTTAGCATTTAAGATGCTTTAGATTTTAGATATTTCATGCCAATTTAAAAAGAAACCTGGAAAGAAATTTATAATCATTAAGACGTTTAAACAATTTGAGCAATCATTAAGGTTTATTGACTTATATAAACTTTAAACTTAGGTTGTACAGATTTTAGGGAAATTAAGCATTTTATGATAATCTAAGAATTACATTACTATAAGAAAAAATACTAATGTAGGTACTGAAAGATGATGTATATTGCAGAGTTCAAAGGGTTAACAATCGACCAAATCAATCACAGAAGAGGAGCTGATACCTTTTCTCTTAACCAAGACTGACTTTAACACACCAGTATGGAAAGAAGTTACATGTTCTAAATAACTGGACCTGTTGTCATTAAAGTATGAACGGGTCACTATGAAGTTCTGGAGAAGAAATACATCCCTTAGGATTTCAATATTTACAGTATAAATTGAGAGTTAATTGTGCAAACTCCGAAATGTAATTTTTTTCCGTAACTGAATAAACAAGCTGTTTTCAGAGAAAAATAAGGTCCCCAAAACACTAGCCGTTTTTAGACAGAGCACCAAACCGCCAATTTGCCCGTCCTTTTGGCCGGCAAATTGGGGGTCTGTTTTGGTCCGCCAATTTTCCGCCTCGGAGGGTACACTTATTTCCGCCTCGCCTGCTATCTAAAAACGAGGCGGCAATGTGCCGGCCTCTGCGTGAGGTGGGCGGAGGTATCAATGACCTGCAATGTTGGGTGACCCACAGCCGGGGAGTTTTAAAACCAAGAAACAGCTGATCACAGCAGTCAGTCCTTCATTTCATCCACGGACATTAAGATGAGCAACTGGACAGCCGCTGAGATCCAGGGGACAAATAGAGTTTGTATATTTTGTTTAGGCATAAAAATCTGTCAAAGATGATCTTTCTTTTCTGATTCCCCAAAACTACATACCTTTAAACTTAAAGGTTTAATATTTTTAGAAATATACTTCTTTGCTTTCTTGCCATGAGTTAAATTAGTATTAGTCTAGATTAGTATGTCTGAATGTGGTTATGTTACTAAGTCTTTCTTCCAACCCCTCTAAAACCCATTTAAGAATATGTCATGAATATGTCATGTCATGTCATATATTTTAATAACCCCATTGTTTCGCTCTCTACATGTTTACAGAAAAGCATTCTGGGAAATGTGTCAACATTGATAAAAGCAGATGAGGCAGGTTGGTGGAAATGTGGGCACACTACACAAGTTAATTAAAAGAATGTGAAAGGCAGAGTGTGAATGCATTCAAATGTGAACTTCTCCTTCAATACTAATTAACACTGACAGACTGTGGCCCTCAGGCGCCTTACCGACTTCACCGCAGCCAGTACATTTATCACTGTGCCATCCAGCTTCTGCCCGTTGGCCACGATGTCTCCCAGAGAGTAAAAATCTCTGGAGTCCTTCACTGGCAGGTGGATCAGCGGCAGCAGCCTGTCCATGGTGTCAATGTCAGCACACAGATACACCTGGGAGTGAGCCTCCGTCACCAGCAGCCTGTAGTGGCTGAGACAGCGGATACAGGCACTCTGAACCAGCAAGTCTGCCAGACATTACACACGGTTACATCATATTTCACACAGCATTACACCGTGTTAACATCACTACCCCACAGGTATCTAAAAGCACCGCAGAGTGAGGATTATTTTTCTGTATAACATCTATTGAGAGTGTTAATTACCTTGGTGTTGTGGGACAGAATCTCTCTCCTTTCTCTGGATCTTTGGTAGCAACTAAAGGATTCTCGATGACTACTGAAAAAATAATAAGAAACAATTGTGTTCAGGCAAATCTAGTTTATGTTGTTCTGACAAATTTCAGGTTATTAAATATTCTTTTAAAGTTTGTGTTTTTCTAATTTGCTGCAGCTTGACTTTCATTTGACAAGATGCAGAGCACCGACTTTCTTAGTTTAATGTGATGATGTTCAAGCACTCAAAATGGGAGAGTTTAGGAGTAAATAGGATTAGTGATAAATCAGGAAACTACATAATAATAATAATCCAGGCACTTCTGTCGCAATGAATACAAAAAATAAAATTAATAAATATATTTATATTTTTGACAAAATTACAAGGATGAGGACTTGTGGGAACTTCCAGAGTGACTTCCTCACCACAGTCTCCAACACTAAAGCTGCCGGAGAGCAAGTTGATGTATCCATCGTTTCCCCAGGCTGTCACATTGATGAAGAAGTCAGGAGAGTCCTTAACTGTGAAGCTAAAAGTGAATCTGTCGACACCAATATCTGAGAAGCAGACATGTAGGTTAAGTTAGTGTACAGGTTAATGGAAAAGAAGAGGAAAGGAAAGCCCAGAGAGTGGGTATTCATTCATCTGTTCTCCAGAAGAGGGTGCTGGTGTACAACACACTGAGGTGTCAGCGACAGCTTAGGTGAGTGCAAACATAATGATACTTAGCCTACTTTTTCTGTCAGGAAAGCTTTTTACATCAGATTTCCCAATGACGATGCCGGCCACTTTCTGAAACACATGGATGTTTTTACAAGGATGATGACAGTGAACAGACTTGTTATTTTGAGGGCTGAACACAACTTACAAACCCAACAGGCCTGGAGTAACATTAAACAGTGTTACACCAGCGTCTAACCACAATTAAATATATTCATTTATAGCTATATGACACTGATATCAATTAAAAGTAAAGGTAATGTTGTAAAAGGAAAATACATTAAGTTGCTGTAACTTGCTGAAAATGATCTGAACTCACCGGATGGGAGAAGTTGGGATGCAGCTCAGAGATGGCGATGAAGGTGTGAGCGGCCATTTTGTTTCTTCATTAATAAACCTGATATCTAGAGCAGTCTTTAATTACATACACAGACCCAGAACGATGAAGGAAAGCAAATGAAAAAATGACAGTTAACAGTTTGGTTTTAATTACACTTGTATCCAACTATATTAGAGCCTCTTCCGTTTTCTGCAAGAGGTTAGCTCAAAACTAATACACAAGAGCAACTTGTTGACTAATTCGTTAGCTAACGTTAACGTTAGCTAAAAATGAAACTAACGTTAGTGGTGTTAGCTGACTTCTTCTGTCCTCACTCCTCTACATAGATTTAGCCTACATACCTCTGACTGACAACATGACGTGACTCTGAGGTTCTTTTTAATATTAATTGTTCCCCTAGTTTGGATTAAAACAGCTAGTTTTCGGAAGTACCTCAGATATTTAGCTGTTTAAATCTTAATTTTACCTGGGTCTGATCTCCTCACAGGCTTTTCGCGGCACTGCGGAGCTCAGATGATGCCTTCAAATGCAGTCGTAAATATAACAATTTCAAGCAAAGCTCATCTGCAAAGAAAGGAATCAGTAAAAAAAAATATATGTTTGTTTGACCGAAAGAGGGTCTGTCACATACTTAGGTTTTAGCCATGTGTTTAATAGTATACTATAAACTTTGATTTATTTAAAAGACTCCAATTAGATGATGGCGTGGCAATAACATGATAATAATGTGGTCCAAACTTGACATAAACAACAAATCAACTACATGATAACCTGGGCTGCATTGATCAAATGACATTAAGATAGTATATAAATTATCATACAGCTCAAAAGCCAGTCAACACTGCAATACATTTTGGTCATTCAAAATCAATATGCATTATGTATGCAAAGAATGAGAAACATTGTGTTAAGCAACACAAGCATATTGAAATGTATGACAGAAATATCTCCTTCTATTCAGTCCGGTATCTCCATTTATATTTATTATTTATTTATTAAAAGATCATTAGTTTTTCATTAGACGAATATTAAGGGGTAAATTATTCCAATTTGGAACAGCTCTATGATTTGATTTTATCAGTTAGGCTGGGCATCACAATATGTCTATTGCTGTCAAATCTTTGAGTTAAAGGTACACCTGAAGAATGTTGCTAACATTGTGTCACATAATATATGTTATCATTCTAATTATCATAAATACATAAATAAATTAAAATGTCTTTGGCATAGTTTCTTAAACTTATCTGGCATCCTCATTTTCAAAAATCAAACAGTATAAAATCAGCACATATTCCAGATGCATAAATGTATTCCTTTGTTAGGAGCTAGCGGCTGTTATCTACAGGCAGAAATCTGAACTCTGTCATCTCTACTGCCTTTGAACATTAAAATTAAACAATATCCATCAATTACCATAAGTTACTTAAACTCTTAAACTCTACCCCATTCCCAACAGAGCATGTGAGCGGAGCTGAGCGGCGAGAATTTCCGCTCCCCGCTTACGTGGGTGTTCGCTCCTTCGCTCCTTCGCTTCATCGCTTCATCGCTCAAAGTTATACCAGACAGCTCCGCTCAAAGACCGCTCTCCGCTCACCTAAAATTTCATTCAGCTATGGTGAAATCGCTCCACGCTCGCTCAAATTTAAAAGAGGGAGCAATTCCTGACGTTGCACCTATATGACCTGTCTGCTTGCTTTTCTAAATATTTTACAAACTCCATCTCTCAACGAATGACCTCCTTGAAGGCACATGTGAGTCTGTGTGAACTTGTGCATGCCCTAGACTCGTGGAGAGTGGTATCGGAACGGAACTTGGAGCGAAACAGAACAATCGCTCTGGCCTTTGGATTAAAACCCGCTCTGCGTTCCGACTACATTTCGCACGCTCCGCTCCACGCTCCACTCACATGCCCTGATTCCCAATACCCAGTCTCCTCTGATTGGTCAGCTCACACACGCCTGAGCCAGCACCGCTAACAACAACAGAGCAGCTGTGATAAATCAATCCTGACAAATTAGCCACTCCACACAAATTCTGCAAATGTGTGACATGATGATGTAGTGTGATGTCACAAAATCACGGAATTAAAGGCGGGACTACTGACGAGGCGTTTCAGGAGAGAGGAGTTTCTGTTAGTGAGGACTTTGACCTTTTTAAGTTTGAAGATCTTTTAAATGCACTGAAGCCTATTTAAAACAATGATGGGAGGAAACAAAGAAACAAATTAAAAATATATATACTAATATACACTGTTGACATTATAATTATTGTTTGACTTAATTATAAGTCAAACATCAATTGAATCCTAAATTGTTTAAAATATTTACATGAATTACCAGTTCTCACTATGATCAGTTTAAATCTTTAGGATAAAAACACCCTTTACATGAGGAGACCTGCACTTACCTGATGTTTTGCCAGACTTTACCTGATGTTGCTTAGGAGGAAATCTTTAATTTCAACACACATTCAGCACAGTAAACATCTGCACAGCTGTGCAAACACGCAGGGAAATGGGACTGAACAATACAACTGCTGTCAGTGACGGGCCCGTTGACTGGAAGCTGTCACTTATACATACATTCCCCATCACGCACGATATTTGTACACAATGTAAGTCACTTTCTTAATGCAGAGAACAGCATCCCTGCTGCACCTCAGACTTTGATATCACCTTGATAATCCGTCCCAGTCATCATTCACAGTGGGGGGATTTGTTTCTCGGGCGGCTTCGCTGAGACGACTCTGACAGTTTCCTGGTTTGTTTTGATAGCACAAAGCTGTATCAGACATGCGATACCGTCTCATACACCTAGGCCGGGATCAAAAGGTGTAACAGTAAACCGCATTCAGCTTCCTACAGCCTTGTTCCTTCTCCACGGTGACTAATCCTCGCAGTCGGCGTGTTTGGATCTGATATCTCCACCTTGTGACTAATGTTGATTTTCAGGCAGTAATACGTCCATTGATGTGATTCTGCGGTCAATGTGTTCCTAATCACTGATATGAAACAGTGCAGTAGCTGCCGTGAAGGCATTCGTAACACAAATAACACAAAGTCAACACAGTGCGATTAGTCGTCTCATGTCAGCCCGGTGTGTGATGTTCCCTCAATGTATTGATGGACTTTGCATAATGTTGTTTAATGTGAAAACTGGACTGATTGAATACATTTACCCACACAGACGCATCGATTTGCTATTTGCGCCTGCACCAGGCTATTCAAATGAAACAAAATCTCAAATTCTAATTTCATTAGTGTTTTTCTGACTACAGTTTGTGAGTCCATTAATCACGCCGTGCTTCACTGTAAGGCATCATCAGATAAATCAAGTTACTTTTGGTCCGGTGATTTGTCCATAATGAATGCATGCCCTCTGTTAATCCCTCATCAGTCATAATCGAATATCCAGTTGGTGATTTAAATAACATGTTTGATTTTTTTTTTCTATGCAAGTCTTCTGGTTTGTCACTTCCAAAGGCACGACTTTAATCTGGAGCCGTGCAGGAAGTACCCACACAGGGTGTCCCCTCTGCAGGAATGTGCTCTGATTGGGTGGCCTCCCTGCCGAAGGTCGGCTCCCTGGAGAGCCAGCAGTCATCTGACCACTCCTTGGCTATAAATCCATCATCCCGTGTGTGTGTTCTGCCATGTGTGTCAGTGCGGGCTATATGTTGTATGTGTACACCTACGGTACATTGTCAAACAGGCGTGATGAACACAGGCCTCAAAATTCTCAGTGATGCCAGATAACTGCATTCAAAGGTGATAGTTTGTGTGGTTGTGATGTCCATGTTGGAGGTCGTCAGCACGTGCTTAAGCTGATTGAAGTATGCCATTTATTAATCTCATCTAATATAAGCAGACAGTTCATTTCTTTGTTGGTCTTCAGTAGGAATTCTGATACATCAATCACCGTCTTGTTGCGAAGACATTTGTTGCTTTTTAAAAAGACTGCACACGCTGGCCGGCCTGGAATTATGAGACGAGCTTCGTTTGGAAACACAAGCGTCACATCACAAGTCCTGACACCACATTCAAAACATGTTTCACAAAGAATGTGACTGTTGTAAATAGTTAATCCCTCTTTTTTTATGCCCCTGTGGTATTGTGTTATATGCTCACTATATACATATGAGTGTTTTCAATTGAATTGCTTTTATTGGCTGACTATATGTGTCACCTTATTGGAACAATTATATGCTCTATACGCTGCCATTTCAGTCTAGCCATAAGAAAAATTACTTAAAACTTAAATATATATAAAGGTTAAAAATCAAGTAAAGACTTAAAAGAGAAAGGTGAATTTACTTTATATAAGTAGGCAAACTTTGGCTCATAGAGATTCAGACCGAATGCACCACAATCAAATTTTGAATCCAAAACTTAATCATGAAAGATTATATATAAAATTTTCAATTTTGTAGATGCCAACACAAAGAGGGCCACACCCACCCCTCGACAAAATGGCATTTCTCCTTTTTAGTAACAGAATATTTTTTATTATTAAGGGTAACTCCACCAATTTTACACACACAATATATGTTAAAGATGATTTTATGTCGGCAGTTGATATTCTTCTCGCCTGTGCCTTGAACCGGCCCAGCTTTTCACTGCATGCGCACATAAAATTTCATTCTACAGCTATAGTAGCTAATGCTTTGCAAAACATGTGAGTATTAAGTAAGATGCATTGATATACTAGACAAATAAAGTAGCTCTACCTGAACAAACTACAACACTAAACTGCTACTCCTGTTAATGCATCATTAGAAAAAACACTCTCCATGACACTGAATGATATAACACAGACAGTGGTCATCCTGTGTTGGTCATCAGTGCCGTAATTTTTATAGACTTTGAGTACATTTTTCTGATCATGTGTTCTTGCACTTGAGTGTTTTTTAATGCAACTGTCCGCTGGACCTCCTCGACGGCACCAGACAGGAGATTTGTGGTTCAGCTGTGCACCCTGTGTAAAACATAAGAGGAGAGGAGGGAGCACAGACAGCAGCGGCCGCTCTGAGGCATGGCAACACAGAAACAACACAGGCGAGGCCAAGTCCTCTCAGAGCGGCAGGGATTGAAAGGATGTGACAGCTACGGATTTCGTCTGTAGTTTTTCCGTGTGTTCCTTCATTGTCCGTCAACAGAGCGCCGCAGGCTCGTGGTTTCATCTGAATGACCATTTGTAAACAGGAAGTCCACGAGCTGGTGTTTACACTACGTCCATATGTGATGCACCAAAAAAAAAAAAATCCTCGCATTGGGTTTTTAACAGCGTCATAATTTGCTGTGGAGGAAGCGGCCAGACAAGTCGGATTATTTGGGCTTTCAGTTCACATGCGAGCACACATATGTACGAGTGTGCACGGGCAGACAGTAGAGCTTTTGTTAGGAATGAAATAAGTTGTGTCGGTGCACCAGCTCCTGAAGGAGATATCCTGTAAGGATCTAATGGAACCAATCATCGTTCTTTTATTGAATCCGATCATTAAAACATATTGGGCTGTATGAGCTCGCTGCTGCTGGGTGAGCAATATCTTGGCACGGCCCGGACTCCTACGTCCAAGTATAGCTTTTGCAGTCGTTGGCAGCAGCCTGCACAGACTTTATTGGCTTCCAGAGGTGGAAGACGTCCAAACTACAAGTATGCGTACGCTGTAATTTCCCTGCCACCTGTGTGACTTGCTATGCCGTAGCCGCTGCACCGTCGGGTCCACTCACAGCCATTGGATCCAGCTGGGCTCCTGTAGAACAATGCACTCTGTCTCCTCATCCCTGTGTCCAGCTAGTGGGAGGGTGGGTTAGAGCGTGGGGGTACGACGGTGGAGGAAACCTTAAATGATGTTAATAACATGCTGTTGAAAAGCAGCAGAAAGAAAGAAATCAGTGGCATGCATGATGTCAGATCCCATCATTTATGCCACCATACTGAGGTAATGGGAGGAACACTGTGGCGTCGGCCGTGTTATTGCCACGAGTCGTCCTGTTTTGCAGATCCAACAGATGAGACTTTTTTCAAGACAGGAAATATTATATTGCAGGGCATTGAAATGAAAACTAAGTGAGGGGGAAACTCAAAGTGACATTTCTGATGCAAAACATAACCCGAAATGCAACAAACCCCTTTGTGTTTTCGGTGAGCATCTCCATGCCGCTAACCGGTAAATGACTGCTGTTTTTGATTCAGCTGTGGTTCGGCCGCTTTTATGTCGCAGTCTACACAAAACAGGTATCACCACCTACACACCCAGCTCAGGCATGTTTTTCTGTCTTCCGGCTGTCTGGCTCGCACAGTTATGGCCTTAATCCAAAATTGCGGTGTCCTTGTGCATGTGTTAGAAAGAGTGGGGGATGGGCAGGAAATTCAGTCTGTGGCATGGCTTCACAAAAAAAAAACAGCAACCATGGTCATCAAGGAGGGTGAGCCAAGAACGGGCTGTGTATGGATAATGTCAAAAAAAAAAAAAAGACCGTTGAACGAACATTTAAACTTCCCCTACAGTATCCAAGTAGTATCATTGTTGACGCTGCAGTCACAAATACAACCAGGTTGTTTCCTCATAGTCGCGAGAGGATACAGCACAGGACAAAACGTGAGTTTGTTCAGTCATTTAGTTTTTGTACCGTGGTCTGGTTGAATACTTGATTCTGAAGGGGTGTGCAGGGTAGAAGCGTAGAGCTCCTCAAGCAGTTCCAGTGGAACTGTCTGCTGACCATTCTAAATGAGTGCACGATAGCCTGTATCTAAAAATGAGTGGCTGGTTAGCTAGCTCGTCTTGATTATAAAGATACCTTCAAATTAGATTTAGTGTTTCTTAACTGCACGCAATGTTATTGACTTTGAATCTTGTGGCATAATGTTAGCTTCCTGGCTAATGGAGACGTGAGCACAGATAGAAATGACGCCAGCCTGACTGGATCATCAGGACATTTTGTGCACTTTGCCAAATAAAATAGCAAAACAAAAGTGAAGTTTATAGGGAACCAATCTAAACGCCAATGGTGCCATTATTCTATAGCTACATGTTCTTCATAATGATACATTAAAGCAAAAAACTCTGTTGACAGTTAAAGTTAAAGGCAATAATTGGATTCATTTTCAAAACAAATACAGGGCAGCATATCACCGGAGCAACTGCTGCTAACCGTAGCTGTCCTTAGCAAGTTAGCTTAGTTAGCCAAGCAGCCAGTGGTCTGGACTGGGACCTTGGGGCACCGGGGGAATGTGTTGGTGGCATGGAAGCTTTTGACCGAAACGGACAGGGTCTAGCTTGTTAGCCTGCTAACTTCAATCGATATTTCTGCAACACAAGAAGTAGAAGTCACAACTTGAAATTGTTATTAATTATTTATTTTGTATCATTATTCTTACATAATGCACAGTGTGTCTATATTGTCCATAAGTCTTGTATGTGTATTTTCTTCATTCGAGATACGAAAAGGGACAAAATGATGTCTAATCAAACCAGACAGACTGGGTACTACATAAGGGTTAATTTTTTAAGCATTGTATGCTATTATGTGTCCTAATCTCCCACAATGCAATGCACAAAGAAAATGGAGTAGCAGCTCATAGTTGGAAAAAAGTTAATTATGGGTGACAGTGAAATAAATCTGGACAGATGTTTGAAAACAACTTGCAGTGCCACTGCAAATTTGTATAAAACCCTGTATATATCCCACCGAATGTCAATTCTTTGTGTACTTACCACTTAAACAGTAGACTTTGACAATAACTCTGTAGGATATACTATATAGGGTTAGTTTGTATAGACTTAGGACATGAGAAAAGAGTCGGTCACGCCAGCATCTATGAGGCTGTACTATGTGGTGCGTTAATGTCAGCACGCTAACATGCTACAGTTAAGCAGGTATAAGGTTCACAATGTTCACCATCTTACAGTATTTGCAAGCTAGCCAACATTTGGTAATTAAGACAATCACAAAGTACATCTGAGGCTGATGGGAATGTGATTAGTTCTGCAGTTATTTGGTCATTAATCAAAATATTGGAGAAATTATACTTGGACCTAATTGTGGCGTTGGAAAGAAATAACCAACGTTGTTACAATTCAACCTCAGGGGAACATGGATGGAACATACATTGTAATGAGATATTTTATGGACAGTAGTTGGGTACTTGTTTACTCATTCTGGAGTCTGGATTTCTGAGCATAAGTGAGTGCATAGTTGAGCTTTAGCAGCCAGTGAGGGCATTATATCATCCACGCTGTGTATTTAATATGTGCGAGTGAGCATATGCAGTTTTTATTATGGAGCATCACTCAATTCAAACCTTTTCTGCACGCGGACAGGAAAAAAAAAATCCTCCCTGATATACTGCCACTGTCGATTTAATGTTACCCAGAGAAATTTTCACCCATTTGTCATTTTAACTGTGGAAGGGCTCAGAGCTGTATTTCAGCTACATCAAAGCCGGTCCTGCTGTCCCGGTCTATCGCAAACGTCTTCACAACATCCACCGTTTAGGCAGTTTCCCCTCTGACAAGCCCTGACAGAAATATCACGCTCCAGATTTGACCCTCCGAGTCTTTTTTTTTTTCTTCTGACAAAATTGACACGAAAAAAAATCTTTGAAGTGTTTCTTTTTTTCCTCCTCAAATGAGGGCAGAGACACATTTCTTCAATTAGGACCGAGTGATATATGTAACAGAAGCTTTCATTTTCTTCTGCCGCATGTGTTCCACGGAACAATGAAATCATTATACTCTGGAGCATCGCCCCGGAAAAGTGGTACAAAGCAGGACACAGTTTTCGCGCCGTAATGGCATTTATGAGCTGATTGTTAAATGATTTCAGTCCTGCTGTGTTTAGGTGCTGACTTTATAGCACGAAGGACTGATGTTCTGTGTCAAGCGTCATCTGCAGGGCCTCGGCATGTGCGGACAATCTGCTTTTCAGTTACTCATAATGGGATATTGTATCCAGAGAGTTTCATTAGAGAGTGAAATATGCAATGTTTGAATAAGAGTGACGTGGAGTCTAGTAAAATACCTACTGTTTGGAATAAAAAACTCATTATGGTGTATTATTGGACTTATTTTAACAGTTTTACTTCCCAGTATGGAACCAGGTTGAAGAATGAATCATTTGTATCATCACTGAATATTTTTTATTTTTTTTTCCTAATGTGGAATGAAAACGCTGGAATTTTTGTCCTCTAAGTTACTGCTGCCGCGGTTAGAAATGATCGGTATTTTTATTCATACCCATTGTTTGCGTTCATCTTGTGGTCATAAGCGTCTCAGTTTTTCCCTTTTACTCATCATAGTTACGAATCCTGAAGGATTTCAAATGCAGAATAACAGTCATTTATATTGTGATGTCTCCAGATCTCAAGGTTATTCTGCCCATCAACAACAGATCTCCGCTGTCGGCACTGTGCGTCTCGTGCTGCTGCTGCTGCTGCTGCTGCAGCACTCAATGTTGAGGAGAGTCAATACGTTTCTCTGCTGCTCGAGCAAATGTATCACATCAGACAGAAAGGCCATTAATCTAGCGGGAACACCACACCACGTATCTGATCTGTATTATTTGAGACGTCCGTTCAGTCACCAGTGACTCATTGAACGGTTGCCAGACATGGGACTTATGTACGAAAACAGAACTGCTGTAAATAGAAAACACACCGTGGGCCTATGTAATTGACCGTGTTGACACAGCGGTCATTTTCCTCTGACTCTCACTGTGGGACGCTCAAAGGTGGTACTGCTGTGTTCCAGGTTGCGAGCCACACAAACACAGGTCATCTGACAAATTGTTATCATTTCAACTGATCAGCACCTGAAAAGATAATAAGTAGAGAACATTCAGAGGGCCATTTTTTAAGGTTGAGTTACAGCATATTTGATGACACCTTAGCTTTTGTGAGACAACAACAGCTAACGTTAGCATCCTGCCACTGCCGAGCTTACGTTACAGTGTGATAGTGTTACACGATACTATAGATGATATATGATACAGTATATCTTTGAAGACATAATTGCACGCTTTGGGAAACAGGACTCTTCTTACTTTCTTTCTTTCTTTCTTTCTTTCTTGCCAAGAGAGATTGGACTTTAAGATAGATACCTTTCTCACGTCTGTCCGTTCAGTTAATCTACTGCTAGCAGCCAGTTGGCTCACTCAGCATAAAACCCCCTGTAGAAGCACAATCTTTTGCACATCTGTTTTTGTAAACATTAAATAAACTTCATTCCACAAGTTTCCTGGGGAGGTAACTAGGAAACTGATCATGGGTGATACTTAAGAATTAGCATAAGTATCGTAATAACTGATGCAACGACATCACATCTGAGGCTTTAGACACTTTAGCTAATGTGCTAAAGTCGTCAACCTAGATCTTCATGAATGAATGATGCGATCTAAAAAAGTGGATTAACTCCCTTTCACGTTGGAAAAACGGTAGTTCTGGACATGAAGCTGTTTTAGCTTTGGGTGGAGTGAGGCTAACTGCTTCCCCCCCTGTTTCCAGTCTGCATGCTAAGCTAGGCTAACACTCTCCTGACTTTAGCTTCATATTAAGCAAATGAAAAATATGACAGTGGCATCAATCCTCTCTTTTAACTTTTGGCAAGAAAGTAGATACGGCGAGCGTTATTTTATTTGACATACTTGTCTTAGTTGTAAAAGTAGCCTGATAGCTACAGCCGTTAGCGTTGCACTGTAAAACCACAGGTTGTCTTTTTTACGCTTTGTTTTTTGTACAGATTAATTAATGATAATAATTTGAGCTTTGAAGGTGCTCATAAGCAGATTTCTTTTAGGTTAGCTTCTTCTCCGTGCTTCTAGTCTTCATGCTCAGCTTATCCGCCGTTTGCATGCGGACATGAGAGTGGTCTTTTCGTCTAACTCTCAGCAAGAAAGCGAATAACGCGCTTTCCAAACTCTTCCTTTGACTCATGTACAGAGCAGTGTAAGTGTATGAAATATGTAATCCACAAACTGAGACTTGCATATCAAGAGAAGAATAAAGAGAGACCAGATGTTCTGGTAAATTCTGCAGGAGTGAGTTATGTGTGAGACGCTGCAGCTCTGCGGTGCTTCTCTAATAACTAAATTACAAATTGTATCTGATGTAATTATGAGACCGATGCAGGAGAAATGCATCAGACTGAGACAATGCCGCTGCTGAAATGTCCATAATGAGGCTTGCATTTCAGGGCTGCGCTGATGCATTGGACGCCCGCAGGAGCGCGCCATGCCGCTCTGAACTCGCATCCAGTTGGACATCACTTAGGCCGTCTTCAGACCGAACGCTGCCATTAGAGGGAAAATGGCTCCGTCTCATCTGACTCTCCCAGTCTTTCTCTCCTTGGGATGGTACTAACATCACATATGGAAGACATCACGCTGTTACAGAGCCGCTCTCCTCACCGAGCACTAATAACAGTGTGGCTATGGGTTTTAATAAAAAGGAATGGAACGAATTATGGCCCCATCCCAGCCAGGGCCATCATGTACTGCAGCGCATTAGCGTGGCCCCGGCAGCCAGTCCCGACCAGCAAGAGGCTAGGAGGGATGACAGGGAGAGAGGGGGAGGATGTGACTGCGAAAAGGGCCAAGCTTCCCAGTTGGGCTCCCGGGGGCTCCAGTGTTGTGGTGGAGAGGGGGAACACACAGAGAGATATATAGAGAGAGGCAGCCTGTGGGCAGCGCAGAGACGGGCCTCCGCCTGGGGTAATGGGATGTCAACAGCAGTTTGACAAAAGGATGTTAAGCTGGGTCTTGATTAAAATGGAAGCAGGAGTATGTCATGCTCAGCTAAATATGTGAATAAATGAAAAACGCAAAGGGAGTCCTCGGGGATTCAAAGAGCGAAGAGCCCACCGAGAAGGAGGGGAAAACAGGAAGAAGCAGAGCTGCAGGAATGTAAAAATGGAGACGAGAGAAATTAAACGGAAGGCGAGTTATTAACTTCAGCGAGTGATTGATCAGGTTAGAATCTTAAGATAATAGTCAAACGGCAGAAAAGAGCGCTTGTTGGTTTTGATCTAAAATCGCAGAGAGAGATTTGAGAACATGTAGTGTTGTGTTGTTTTTTTCCAGACTTTTCTATCATCTAACCTAAAAATTATAATTCTAAAATGCCAGACAGTTGAACCTTTTTGTGCTTGCAGAAATCACTCAAATGTAAAAAATCTGAAAAGGGCAAAATCTTGTTGTCATATGCTTTATAAAACTATAATTTTAAGTCACAAATAAGGCAGACAGGCACTCTCAGATTTTCTTCATGCATTTCTGTTTTTATTATTAACAGTCCACTTTAGACATGCAGATGTGACAGGAACACACACATGCAACACATTGCTGCTATTGATTTAATAAAAACAAAAATGTAAGAACGTTTCTAGTGCATTTCAACCACATAGTCTGCAGGGTTATTTTATACGAGCGATGCCCAGATGTATATTAGATTAGCAATAATTTTTTAGCATTTTGGACCGCACGGCAAACGTTTCTTACATCACATCATATAATTTTCTTATGCTACTTCATCACTGCATTAACTTCTGATATTTTTCTTTTTAGGAGAGATAGATGATAGATTTCATATTATAGGCAGCTTTATGAAAGTTGATGGTGGATCTAAAATGTGCTCCTGTCAGTGATGGTGCAAAAATTATTGGATCTTATTTTACTGCTCACTACAGAGTCAAATATATTGAGTGTTTATTATGATTTGAATATTATAAGAGTGAATCCAGACACAGCTTCAGTCTCGGATATTGTAATGGTCAGTTTGAAAAACAAAAATTGTTGCCACCTTCAGTTCAAACCATCGCTCTCGGGATCCTTTAGAGATCCATTCTAGTCAAAGCCTAATCCGCACATCCCGAGCTGGCCACCAAAACCGTTGCTCCGTAAGGCAGCCGTGAGCCGTCCATCTGTACCAGAGACACTTCACATCCCCAGAGATCAATGGGTGGCGGACTGGACAAACCATAATCCCCCCCCACCCCCTCGCACAACCGCCAAACCCTCCCACGGTACACAGTCAATCCCAGCGCCGGCATCTGAGAGGCTGACACTAACACACAGGTAATAGAGCACATCGTAACCAGCGCATGAACAGCCGCTGCTGATCAATAGGCAGCTAAAGGAACAGGTAATATGATATTGATGGACCCACAATTACAAGGACGCTGAGCAGATGTATGGGATTTTATGTGTGTGTGTGTGTGTGTGTGTCTCGTCTTTGCAGCCAGCCAGCCGTGCATGCATGTGTGTCTGAGTTAATATATCTTTTTACAACACAAATGTATCTCCGGCCAACTTGACACGCCGCTGCATTGGAAACAACTGCTCTCCAGGCTACTGCTCGCCGCAGCTGATCAGTCCGACACACCGGGGCAGTCATGAGGCCTAAAGGAAATCAATTACACTGTTACTGTTTTTAATATCAGGGCCGCATTGGCACTTATTCATAAATGAGTCCCCATTAACACATATATCAGCTGTTATTGAGAAATAAACAAGAACAATCCGTTATAGCTGGATTAGCTTTCGAAATCACTCGTACAAAATGCTCCGTGTTGTGCAGCAGCATGTAAGTCAACCAGTTCAGCTGACAGGACCGAGCGGCAATGAGCCCTTTCAATGGAAATCCTCCTAGATGTAATTATTCCGACATATAGGTATGTAATCCCGAGGCCAGAGTGAAATACCAGAAGTCCAACTCTGGTGGTCCGGAGTATAACGTCACTGACAGTGAAGGGGAAAACGACTTAGAGGTCAAAATAAATGTCCCAAAAAGAGAGCGGGAGCGCAAATCAGGCGAGTTGGTGTCTCTTAATCCAAATATAACAGATGTCTGTGTGGGTTCAACGAAACAGACCAGTTTGAAAAAGGCAGACAGAGACGGTGAGCTGGCATGGAGGTCCATACTGAGTGACCACTACAGTAAAAAGGTGAAGGAGACAGAAGCAAAATGTTGAATTTAACCCAGACGGTCTCTCGCCAAATATAAGTCTGCTGCCTTCACTGGTCAGATTCAGAGGACGGAACACAACATAGACAGCGCACTTGTCCTGATGGAGCCATTAGGATTCCCTGCATTGCTGTAGGTCTGAACTAACCTGTCATCTCCTGCGCTGGCAGCTGACCTCAGGACTGACATGTTGCTGAGGAACAGGGGCCAGGTCTGCCCACCCATGAAGCACCAGCACCCACTTTCTCTGCCAACTGCGCCGCTCGCGTCTTCATCTGCTCCGTCGCTCTCTTAATTAGACTTGATTGACTTTTTACATTTATATAAATAGACAAGCGGCAACACGGTCATTAAGACGGGGATCACTGAGAGGAAACTACCAAGGTGGTCCCAGCAGTGGGGCTAAGACCCCGATGAGAGGTGACATGTCGGGGTGAGGCTCCCTGTGAGTGTCAAGACAGCTATGTCGAATTGAAAAAGAAACACAATTTTGCCAAGAGGGGGTAATGTTTGGATTCAACGGTAGCTTTTTAAAGGTCATGTTGACGACATTTTAATGTAGACAAATAATAATTTGCAAATAATGTATATACAGAGCTTGTAGAAAGGTGCATAATAAAAGTATGACTTTTCCTTAACATAGGATACATGATATAATATTATCATGAATGTGAATTAATCATTTTTAAAAATCCAATGTTCCAAAATAATTGTTTTTTGTGTATCTCTGTGTAAGAATTCCAACATTTGGTTCCAGCTTCTAACAAGGTCTGTCGAACGCTGTTGGATTGTGTGGTATCTGTGTTTTGGGAGCGTCGAGTTGCCAGTTTGTGGGGGAAGAAAATGACTATAAAAAAGTTCTATGCGCCCTACATGCTGTACTACCCTCACGTTAGCTTAGCATTCACAGCGTTAACATTAGCCAGCATGAGCAACATTAACGTTACCTAGCATTTGCAACATTAGTGTTAGCCAGTTATAGCAACACAAACATTAGCTAGCATTAGCAATGTCAATGTTAGCATGCATTAGCAACGTTAATGTGAGCTTGCATTAAAAACATTAACGTCACCTTTCATTCGCAATGTTAGCTAGCTGGCATTATCAACTTTAGGTAGTGCAACAAACTGGCAACCACCTGAGGGGCAGATGAGTCGAACAACAGTGGTGTGATGTGAATGCAATGGAATGGTGGGGAGAAGGTCACATTTAGTTGGTGAATGTTATCAATAAGACATTTGAAAAGCAATATTGTGTTGAATGTTGGAATGTTTCAGTTTCAATAGCTGTCTGAAAATCCCAATCTTTTTCCAAGGTAACATAATGCTGCAGAATGAAGTAGTGTGTAAAGGAGAGTGAATGAATCATGACTAAACTAACCAATATTATGTTGAAAACTGCACTACAAGGAGACCGAGGAGTTAATCAACCAGACTTTTTAAACCCACAAACCAAATTTATTAAGCTGGTATTTACTCCATGGTTATTGTATTTCATTATAACGTGCTTCTGTTATTTCGTCTACCTCACTGTCTCACACAGAATTTATATTCAGACGTCAGAGAGTTTTATGACACCAGATGAATAGTTAAGTGATCACCAAAGTTATTAGAATTCATCCTGCGCATGAATATCGGCGGCCAACCAGAATGCATGGCAGTCCGCCCAATAGCTGCCTAAAAGATGGAGATATTTCACTCAGCCAAAAAATGGGAGCCTTGTGGTGGCACTAAAGCAAGAGTCAGAGGATCACTGATGTCATACGTATCCGTGCTCTGGTAACCATGAATGTCTCTGAGCCAAATATCATAGCAATCAATCATTTATTAAATCTGTAGACCAACCAACCAACATTTTCATTTCTAGAGCCGTGCTTCTAGCATGGCTAAAAATCTTGCATATGTCAACATATTTTTAACACTTTCAGTGCAGTATATATATGAAACGTACACTTATACACTTAGTGTTTAACATCTAAGAAAGCCTGCACATTGCACATTTGGCCAGGCGCATTTATTCTATATTGCTAACGTCATGTACATACAAGGACAGTTACTGTATATAGGATGTTTATCTTTATTCTAATAGTTTTTTATTTATTTTTTTTAATTCAAATTGTTATTTTATTCTTACCAATATCTCTATTTTATCGTCTCTATTTCTGGAGACTTACTCTTGTTCTGTTACTTATTTCCCTCTGTACTGCTGTGTTATTGCAAATTTCTTTCAAGGGGGATCAATAAAGGAACATCTTATCTTATTCCAAGGAAAATAAAACTGTATAAAATACATCCAATTAGATACAAGAAATTAGTAACTTTGGCCGCAGTCTGGAACATCCTCTGAACATTTGACTAAACTGTCAACTAAAACTAAACTCTTGTTGATTGAATCTTTTTTTATTTAGAGAACTTTGTCACAGACTGAAGACTTCATGACCTCTTACAAGACGCTGCACGAGGGAAAATACGATTGTGACTTCCTGTGTATCAGTGATGACTGACAGTGACTTACCTATATCAGATTCGTGAGATCAAAATCCAGATGCCTTCTAGTAAGAGAATGGTCCTGGAACACGTGCGGCTGTATCAGTGCCTGTGTTATTTCTTTTTAAACATCTTTAGACAGTGCTGTGGGCTGACTGCTGAATTAGATGCACCGCAAGGCCCATTAATCATTTCTTAGAATAAAAAAGTGCTGATATCATTGGCGATGTTTGTCTTTCCATCCTATTCTCATCTGCCGAACGCTAAGTCACTGGGATTACTGGCAATATAATGGATGGATGGATGTATAATTCTCCCTTTGTTAATATCTGGCCTGTCTTATCCCTCGAACCAAAAGATGTCAGTCCGATGTCTGCGCGTCGGCCTCAGAGTGACAGAAATGACAAAAAAGCAGCCAGAAAACGATGTGATCCGAAGGAGGAGATAGAGAGTAATTATGACTATGTTGTCAGTGTCTTCATACTGTACAGTTTTTATTGATGATTTAAATTGTGAAAGATATCCACATCTGTGGGTAGTTATAGTCGGCGATCTTCTATCTCCACTTTCCTATCATGGAGGGGAAGGGGAAAGAAAGATGGAAAATGCGTGTGGCCAACGATTTCTATTTTTCTTGGGACCACTTGTCTCATTTCTCTCCACGGCGTTGAAGGCCTGACCTGGACACTGGACCCGTTTCCTCTTCCTCCGCCCTCCTCTAATCGCCCCCGTCTTGTTAGCTCTCCCGCTCTCTCTCCGTCGCTCCTTCGCCCATCTGTGCCGTCTCTATCTGCATCAATCCGTCTCTCTTCTCTCTATCTCTGTGGCAAAAACTAGTATCATTAAATCGTGGGCTGGTGTGTGTCTGCGTTTGCGTCTTCCCGTGCGTGTGTGTGTGACATGCTTCTTATTGAACGCCGGGCCATAAATCTCTGACCTCCTCGCAGCCTCTGAGTAAAGCGCTCTGATATTAAATAATGAGACCCGGGTAGGTGATCTGGTCCCCTGTCAGGCCCCCCGAGGGATGAGATGTGATATTGTTCCCATCTTTGTGCTCCGAAGTGGGAATTAACTGGATCCCAGCTCTCAGCAGTTCACGGGAAGAGGCAGAGGACACTGTCTCCAGTGTGCTCGGGTAATCACTGGAGATAACAAAGCTCGATCATCTTTTTCTCATACCGTTCGAGGCTATTTGCTTCGATTGAACTACAGACATTCACAACACAGTCAGTCAGCATGAGCAAACATTGACCGGTATGAGATTTTGAAAGGAAACTAATATGTATTGTAAAGAGCACTAATGGCTATATTGTTATGAAGGTGGAAGTATGGTAGTCCACTGGTGAAAGTCTACGTAACGTTAGCTAGCTAGCGTTAACTTTGTTACTATTAGCTTACCAGCTTAAATTCCTGGGCTACTGTTGCAAGAGTTAATACGGTGATGCTACATCATATGCAGAGCAGTATACAGGACGTAGTTTACATCGCATTTGCTAGCTGGTGTAACTTTAAGACAAAGGTTAGCTTCAGCTAGGTTAGCTTAAAATGCTACTGCTTATAGAATTTACTGTAGTTGTTGTAGGTTGTAGTTAAGTGCACGATATGTTGGCTTGTTTTTACCACTAAGGGTTTCTCAATCGAAACAATGAAAAAATTTAGTTTGATGACATTGTGAAGTAACGTGGGATCATGGGAGTTATTGTCGTCATTGCTAAACAACCACCATTGATGTGACGCGGGCAGAGACGTCCATGGATGAGGTAATGTCGGCTAGCCTAATAAAGCTCTCGCCTTAAGGTAAGTTCTTCACCTTACATTTTTTCATGTTTCCCAACTTCTTCTTTCTCTGCTGTTTCCACTGATGCAAGCCATCCAAGTGACATGAAAAGCAAACGAAGCACACTGTCACCTTTAATGAAATTATAGATCTCTCTGTACTTTGTTTTTAAAATGTGTACATTTTACATATTATATCTTTCAGCCAGCTAGTCATACACTCCTCTCGATTAGTCCTCTGATAATGCACACACACACCAAAGAGAAAAATATTAAAGATACATTTAAGACTAAAATAAATTAAGTCTGAATTTATTATATTAACTGATTGGTTAAACAGATAAAAATATAAATAATTAAAGACCTCTTTATATAGCTTTACTAACTCATTAAAGGTTAAAAGAAAAGTCTCAAGCCTCATATTTGTTTTTAGACCCTATCTTAATTTTAACCAACAATATAATTCATCAATGTAAACACATTCTTTTTGAGCTGTCTGATGATGCATTTTGTCAGTGGTCTTGGCTCCACAGCAGTATATAATTTAAAACAGTACTCAAACCACCTGAAACAAAACAAATACTACAATAAAATTATACTTCTAAAATATACAAACCAAATTGAATACAAAAATAAACAAATCTTTATGGTTTATCTTTGAGCTCTTTGAAGGAACCCTAATAACCCTGGCATACATATTACATTCCAGTAAAAGGAACAAGGAAAAAAAAAGCAACAAATAAATGAATAAAATCAAAAGATACAAGAACAACGACAAGAAAAATAAATACTCCTTTTACCTGTTTCAGAGTCAGAGATGAGCTCCGAATCAATTATAATATAATTCATAACTTAAGCATTACATTTTTGACAATTTTAGATGGGGTTTCAAAAAATAACCAAAATCAGCAAACTAACATAGGCTATATAAATTGGTTGGATTACTGAACACTAACAAGCAGCAATTTCATGCATCATGGATGACTTGTCTTATAAATAAAAAACAAACAATCCAACAATAACAGCAACAGTAGCAGCATTGATATTGATCGGCAGGGCTGAGAAAAAGTTTTTTGTTTTTTTTCCCAGAAGGAGTTTTTACTTTTCCTCTCTGCATCGTTCTCCAAGCTGCTGAAAGACGATCGGGCCCCTGAAGACACTCTCCGTCTCCTCAGCAAGAGGAAACTCCATCTGACCGGAGAGAGCCTTCAGAGAGGAGACCCGACTCCCCAGACATCTGTTATGTTCAATGGCATCTAATTTACCTTTTGGTGCAGAGGGAAAAACAAAGGACAAGAGGGAGAGAGGGAGGGAGGGAATGGGAAATAGAGGTCTGTATGTGTGTGTTCGCTTCTGCCTCTGACAATCTTCGCTTAAATTCATGCACTGCGAATAGTGATTCAAGACATGTTTGACCAGAATGAGTAATGGAGATAATTCTATGACTGTGCGTAAAAAAAAAAATCAAAAAAAAAAAAGAAGAAGAAGAAGAAGAAAAAAAAAGACTTCAGTGTAGAGCACAGCCCACACACTCTCAATCACAGACCGCTGGAGCCTCAGATCAGTCAAATTAATAACACACGACGACGGAGATATCACAGATTACGACTTTGAATGAGTTCTGCAGTGCGCAGACCGACTCGGGAGAAGTCTCCCACGTCGCCTGTGAAGTAAACTCGACCGAGCAGCCTGGTGAATGGCCAGAGTGCAGGCTTCAGAGCGCTGGGGGCCCAGAAACAGCTGTGTAATGGCAGGTCTGTCACATGGAGTTACGCACCGACACAGCAGGCTAATGAACACTCAGTAAACTACAGGGGGAGAAGGAAAAAGGGAGCAGGCGAGGTGGGGGGTCACTCAGGGTGAAAGAGCTCCATTGATTCAGTTCTTTGGTGAGAGGACAAAAATGTATTCAAATGGGACAAAACAACGGATTAAATTATGTTAAATACAAACAATTGAATAATGAATAAAGGAGTAATTACAAACTGATTCAATAACCACTAAATGTTTATTTAAGCTTCAGTGTGCCTTCGTGTTTTGCTGCCTTGTTTTAGCGTTTTATCTTTCTGCACCATCAAAGTCAAGCAGATCAAATCAAATAGTTTATTTTAGAACAACCTTAATATGACTTCCTGTGCTCCAGTATTATTGCATAATCGTTTTTGGCAGGCAGAGACAGTTGACACTTGAATCAGAGAAGAAAGATCACTTTCACAGTCTTTTAATTAACTTGTTTAGTGTGCAAATTGACCTTAAAGGCCAACACGATTTCATACTGTTTTTTTTTGTTTATATGTGGCGGACCCTGCCACCTTTCTAGCACCAAACAGTGTTCTTTGGACCTTATTTTTCTCTGAGAACCGCTTGGTTAATCGCGTATGGAGAAGATGACTATTCCTGAGTTTGTGTTATTACTGCATCAATATTGAAAGTATTAATTTGGAAGTAGATTTAGTGCCCCTTTAATAATTAATGAACACAGCTCATTATCAAAAAACAACTGCATATCCCCAGAAGGACAACTAGCCTTTCTCCAAGTACGCCTCTTTCAGGAGTGTGACATGCACTTTAAGGGTCAAAGGTCGTCCATAGATACCCACTGTGGGGTCAGCTTCATTAGGTGTTAATGACCCTCCCTGAGGGCAGGTTGTCTGCCGCGCTTTCTACTCTTTTTTTTTTTTTTTTTTTTCCTGACTCATCAGCATTTACAAAGTTTATCAAATCCACTCTGATCTTTTATCCTGTTCTTCCTCCACTTTCTCCATCCACTTCCACTCCCGAAACACTGAATGACTGAACCACCAAAAATCTTGGACCCGAAGCAACACAAAACCTCATTGAACTGGCTCTGCTGAACATATGGTGGAATCAATGAGAGGGTCCATTCATTAAGCAAACTGTCACCGGGAGGCCCTTCAAATGGAAAATAACATACACGAGCATGTAGCGCAGGAACCCGGGTTTATTCCAAGTGATTTGTAATTAATGTAGGTTACATGTCTTTGTTCTGCCCTTGATCTGCTAATTAGAGAGGAAGCTCGGGTGCAAATCCTCTCTGCTCCACTGGAGGAATGCGCCTGTTGCAGCCAAAACCAAGTGTTTCCTCCTAATTTGAAGCTTGCTCGTCAGAGTAGAGAAGGCCTCATATTAAACCGATCACAGGCTGTATGATTTGGCCTCCATTCAGACGATTATGATCAACAGACAACAGCAGGACTGTGAGTTTTGAAGGACACCTTTTTGATGTTGAAGGCTTTGATTCCAGCTCCCTTTGGAGCTGACCAAGTTCTTGTTAGCAGGCTATGAGTGAGATTTAGCAGTCCTCTCGCACTGAGGAACTGGCCCCTGGTTCAATCACTGTACTCCATGTGCAGTCCCTGCTTTAAATCATTTGAACAGCCAGCCAGTTTTAAAGAAGGGAGGAGGATTTTTTTTGGAAAGAGCAAAAATATGTTAAGACTCAAATTTAAAGCTTTGGCATCAATAAACTGTGCTTTACAAATAGCTCTGTGTCTCAGTATTCAAATAAGAAAAAATATATAGAAAAAGCTGTTGTTTGTAACTCCAAACAGACATGGATGAAACATGAAACAAGACAATAGGATATATAAAAGTTCCTTCACCCTCTTACAAAACGACTACAAAGCGTTTGCAGTCGCTTTGTTTCTCCTAATTTGTATCTCTTTGTCCATGTTTTTTGTGTTGCTTCCTGTGTCTTTGTTGCTGTTTTGCGTTTCTTTGTAGTCAGGTTGTGTCTCTTTGTAGTCGTTTTGAGTCTTTTTAGGGTCACCTTGCATTATTTGTAGTCCTTTAATCTTGGGATTGTTTTGTTTATTTGTTTTCTTTTTGTGGGCAAATTTCAGTTGCTGTGCATTTGTTTGTTTCTGTTTTTGCATTTCTTTTTCTTTGTAGTCATGATATGTCTTTTTGTTGTCATTGTGAATCTCTTTGTTGCTGTTTTGCATTTTTTTTCTCAATCTGTGTCTCTTTGTGGTGAATTTGTATCTATTTCTGCTTGTTTTGCTTCTTCTTATAGTCATTTCCATGTCTTTGTGTTCATTCTGTGTCCCTTTGTGGTCATTTTGCATTATTTGCAGTCCTTTATTCTCAATTTCGTTTCGTTTCTTTGTTGTCTTTTTGTGGTCAAGCCTCTCAAGGGTGTGAGCTGTGTGTGTGTGTGTGTGTATGTGTGTGTGTGTGTGTGTGTGTGTGTGTGTCTTGAACAAAAATCGTCATGGTTTCTACAACAGAAATACATGTTTTGATATTAACTAGCCAAAAGTCCTTCAACTCGTCACGTAATAATTATCTGAGAATTTTTCCAGTACGTGGGTAGTCCTGCACATTAAGTGTTCGGCTGTAAATCCTGAGAAATCATTTAGCTTCTATCAACAAAATGAATCGGAAAATGACATAGGATAGTGAGCACTTAACACCAAAAATCAGGGTAACGTCAGACAAAATGTGGTACGTGTTAATAAAGGATCTTCTTGCTGAGAGTGATAGAGTTAAGGTGTCAGACTCAGGTATGTCTGGCCGACAGCAGACTCTCCCTCACACTTCCATACTTTGAGGTCAAAGGGCAACAGATGACTCCTCTCTCAAATGACCACCAGGACACACCCCACCCAGAGAGAAATCACTCCTGTAGGCAGTTGTTTCATTAAATCTATGCTTCTTTTCAGGTTATGTTACATTCAGTGACCTACGTTTCATATTGATGTATGATTCTATGTCTGATTGAAACCCCAACACCGTCACAGTCAGCCGCAATCTGGCAAAACATTTGGGTTCATACATAATAATGTCACACTAAACGATTTCTCCCTGAACAATTTCCTCAATAATGACCAATTTAGCTCTATCATTCATAGTAAATGAGTCCATTACAGGAGACAGTAACAGATTGAAATCACTTTCCCCTCATCAGTCTGAGAATAACCCACTGCACGTGAGGGTCAAATGACCATGAGCGACCCTGGTGGTGGAATGCACTTTGAACTCTGACCTCTGGGCAGGGCCAGAGTGCTGATCCTGACCTCCACTGAGGAAAGAGCCGAGCACTGACCAGTGACCAGTTGCTCGAGTCACTTTGGGAGTGAGAGGAGATGTTGTTTGGGTCATTAGAGGGGAATGTGGACAGTAGGTGGACTATGTGTGTGTGGCTGTTCTGCTGTGGGAACAAAACGGACTTGTTTTTAGGATTCTGGTGCTTATTCAGTGAGTTTTTGGAGTACAACCAGGCAGGATTTTGTCAACCTATTACACTGAGCATAAACTCCATCAGCTGACATATGAAAGAACGTAGAGTTACAAGCTGTCAGTGTATTTAATTTACACTACTGCTTTATCATGCTTATTTTCCCAGTTTGATGTTTGCAGGGACTTGGTTTCACATTTATCACCTTAATTTAACAACTATATTTTAAACCTATAAAGGGCATATCTGTCTGTGGGTCCCAACTGACATATCTAAAAAACTACCATGTGAACTGCCATAAGTTTTGGTACAAATATACAGTGTTTCCTGATGATGTATTCTACTGACTTTCATGGTTCCCAGACTTGTCCTCTTGTGCAACCTCGTATGGTTTTGGCTGAAATCCATCTAAAACAGTTTTGGATGGACAACCATGAAGTTTGTTCTGAATTGCAATAACTTTGATGATCCCCTGATTTTCCATGTAGCTCTGTCATCCGGCCATATTTTTCATTAGGTGAATACTTTAATTTATGACCAAATACCTAAGCAAAACTAAAGGACATTCCCATCCATCTTAGCTGCACATTGTACACTTTACATCGTGTACAAGCGCTAATTAGCTATCGTAAACTAAACAACAATGGGGAACATGATTACATTATAATGGCTAAAACATCTGCATGTCAGCATCGTCAGGGTTTGAGCATCAGCTCGAAACACTATGGTGGTTAAGTACAGCCTCACCGAGATGCTAGCATGCCTCACGTTCATGTGCATGTCCGTGGTCAGTGTGAAAATAACTGTTGTGCTCGCTGGAAGATGTTTGTGGCCGATGCTCATGTTTTGGTCTTGTTCAGGAACTCAGCTGTGGTGATACTCTACATAAAGAACAAATGTTTCAGGTCATGTTTAAACCAGCTATGATGAACATGAAAAAAATTGACTGGTCTTGATTTTGATCATGTGATGCCAGAATCTTTCTTCGCTCATTGTAAGGGAGGATATCCAATGTGAATAAATCTGATCACACTTTTTGTGGATAGGGAAACATGGAACTCCAAAAACTGCATAGTCCAAATAAATACACAAAAATGTTCAGAATGGATGGAAATTTTAACAAATGAACTAAAGGCCCATTCAGATACAATGCAACAAAGGCACTACTAAGCCAAGAAGCCAATTATAACCTCTATTATTTTCACATGTCCCGTTTTCCTGTTGTTTGTTGGTTTGTAGGCAGGACTGCACAAAAAACTACTCAATGGATTTTCTCAAAACTTAGATGAGCCCGGAATAGACCCCATTAACTTTTGGAGTGGATCCAGACAAAGGAATGAATTGAGGAATGTTTTCTCAATTTCCTTATCACTGTGAAATTTTCAAGATTTTTGTTAATATCTGAGAGAACAATGCATTGATCTTGATAAGAAAAACAAAACAGGCGCATTTGGGTGGCTGGTATCTATGGGAACTGCTGTTCCTTGGTAGAGGTATGCACTCCAGTGGCTCCAATGATTCCAATGGCTTGAGCACGCGGCCCAGTGCACCTGACTGAGCTGAACCCAGTGGCGAACACTGCTCATATCAGGTTGTGTCTGAAGGGCCCATAAGAATGAATTTGTATCAGTGTGAACATGCAGTAGGCATTGCCGTAACTTGTGTAACTGTCTGGCGTAAGTGTAAGTGTTGCAGTTTCTTATAAAAACGTCCCCCCCGTCCTCCAGCTGTTCCGTGCCTGACTGAACTCATGTGCTGCCCTGTGAGGAGCCTGGCAGGCTGGCAGGCAGTCCCCAAGCAGCCATTCCTCTCCCGCCCGAGTGAGGACACTTGACCTCCTCACTAAGGGTCACCAGTCACTTTCATCCGGGGTGTAAGGATCTTAAGGGGTGACATTCGCCCATCCATCCCAATATCCGGGTCTGGCCTAATCCATGTGTGTTTGTGTCCTATGCACCCTCAGTGGAGCCAGACGCTTGCATGGACCACTGACAGGAGGGTCATTGTGAGCCTGACAGAGAAATGTATCAGGAATGGAGCCAGGGCTTCTTGGATAAAGGCCTGTTCTGCAGACCTGCAGCTGAACCATCTTGTTTGCATATCAATACCTTTCAAGCCTGAATAACTTCAGTCAGCTGATGAATGAGAGATTTGCTGCTATCTCAAGTCTCAGGGCTCTTTGGTGCAGAGAGAGACATAAAGGAAACTTTTCACCAGCGGGAAACTCGACGACATAGCCGGCTGGTTCCCTTTTACACGCTCCTCTCCCATGAATGGGGTTGTGTGACTTGAGGATATTCTATAACTGAAGAGTATGCAGGGTGGAAAATGAACACCACCCACCTGTCAAATGCTAGAAACTTTTAACTAAAATTCCCCGAGGTAACTAATGATCATCTAAGGTCTGTTCTGAAAATGTAGCTGGCTGTGAAAGTAACTTTTCTTGATATGCAGATATGTTAGTGTTAATCGTCTTCAAATCCTGTTTTTGGCTTAAATAAACAATAATAAAATCTTTAGCCACTTTTGGGAACAAGTTGTAAGCACAACACTAACATTTGACCACCTTTTATTGTAAAACTATGAGCAAAGAGTTGCTTCTTTACCTATCTAACATTAGCATTCATTTGGAGTCATGTTTTGTAACAACTGGTAAATGTAAGTGCTGTATGTGCTCACTTTTTACCTCATTTTTTAGTCTTCACTAAAATAAATAAATGAAAATCTTCCCAAACTTTCCCACTGGAGACTGGGGTGTGTTTCCTGTTGGGGCCCAATAGTCAAAAATGTTCTGTTTTTAGGTTGTTATGTAAGGTAACGTAAGCAAATGACATAACTTACATTATGTAGGTGTAATGTGGTTTATACGTTAAAAGGATGATAACTTCTTTTAAGCTAAAAGATTTGACATTTGACAACATTAATGACAGTCCAAATGTCAGAGTTTGTCAAAATATGTTAATGTTTTGTCATGGTTCTTTATTTTGGAAGTCTAGCCGGACATTGCTTAAAAAGTATTGTTGCTAACTAAACTGCAAAGCCCTTAATGTGCAAAATTGTCGCTCAAGAGATAGGTAGAGCTTCATAGTTTGAAGCCTAAATCCAGTGACTAAGCACGGGAGTGGGAGCGTGTTGAAATAGTTGCCCTGCAGACAAAAAACAGTGAGAGCGGTAAACCAAGTTGTTGGCCAGAAAACCAAATCAGTGGGTTGAAAGTTGCTATTGAGCTCCACGGAGCCATGGTTGATTTCTCTATTGGTTCGTCACTATGAGCAATCCATTTGATGGAACATGCAGTTATTTGATCCATGTTAAATTGTAAATGTTGATCATCTACGAGGTCATGTTTCCACAAAAACTGTAAATTCAACGCTGTGCTTCCAGCTTACTTTTCTATGGTGAATTTCCCAACTTCATGACCTCTTCAGGGAGGTACCTTGTGAGGAATGGGATTTAAATCAAAGAGAGTTTTTCTGTGGGACTGGGTCGTTCCATGTGAGCTGTGTGTGTCCACTGCAGTCTCGCGGGAGGGGTACCCGCGCTGCTGTGGACCTTCATACTAGCAGGGAAGAACAAACCCCCCGCGACGGAGCCATGTCGCCACATGGGATGAGTCAAGAACGTTTCGTCACAGGCAAGCAATGACACTGAGAGAATGGAACAGCGGAAAGCACACACAAGAGCTAATTTCTGATGACATCAGCAGGTAGAAACCACCCCGAGGTGTTCAAGTTGAACAAGGTAGGCAACGCCATTTACCGGGGACACCACATTGGAATGGAAAAACCAGTCCTGAACCAGTCGTGCCTGCAAAGCTTGCCTGCCGGTAGCATTTCACAGCTCACAGTCTAATGTGTCAACCCTTGTGTATGTGTTCAAGCCCTGCATCGATTACTGATGTATGGAAGATATATCAGGTGTTAAATAATATTTTACAAATGTATGATAGCGACCCGTGCTCGACCCCTGAGTTAAATCCAAGTGACAGTGGGACATGGTACGTATAAGCACATATCCCCACCGCCAATGAACTAAACAGGCAGTTATTGATCCAGACCATCTCTCCTCACTGGAGGTCCCAGAGGTTGAGAATGCAATATTAATGGATCGTTGGGGGGGGAGTTGTCGTATGCCTGTGTGTGTGTTTATATCTGAGCGAGTGTGTGCATGTGTGTGAGAGTATGCGATCACGCTCGTAGCTCATGCAGGGCGACTCCATTAACCGGCGAGGCGGTGGCGGTCAGCAGTTTATGGCGACCAGGCTCACAGGTCAAGGGGGAGTGAAGAGGTCAAAGATTGCCATCCCAAAAGGTCTCCAATCACCCCAGTGAATTGATTGCTTACACATCAGAAAAGCCACTGCCCTGTGTTAGCTTCAAATTTAGCCCTGGATGCCTGTAGCCATATGACCCCCTCCTTCACCCCCCACTGATCGCCCACACTCTCCACCAACTCCATTCAAATTCTGCACACTTCAACTTGGAAGTGTTTGCCAAAGATTTACTGACGGCTCACTTCAGGGAAAAACTCTATTTTGGCATTGAAACCAATCTTATGCTTAGTTAGCTTAGCTTAACATAGAGACTGGGAACAGAAGGAAAGCTAACATATCTTTGAAGGTAACACAATCTGGATTAAATAAAACACATTGCATAAGTTAATGAGATTCAGAGGACAGGTTGGCTTTATGCTAAGCTAACGGCTATAGCTTCATGTTCTGTGTACAGATGAGAGTGGTGTAGCACTATTGCTTTGGCCATGTTCAGCAATTAAAAACAGCTATTTAAAGTGTAAATATAAGCTAACTTCAAAGAATGCTTGAGTTGGAGTCAGAAACAGGAAGAAATGTTTACATGTAGATGCTAGTAGGCTTATTTAGTTACCTTTTGATTGAGACAAGCTAGCTTGGTCACCCTTTCTAGTCTTTATGCTAAACTTACAGGCTAAATATTTTTGTATGGATGAGAGAGTAGTATTGGTATTCTCATCTAAATTTCAGCAAAAAAAAATAAAAATGAATTTATTATTTCCAAAAATGTCAATTTATCCAACATGTAAAGCACAGGGGTCAGAAACAATCAGACTGTTTCCCCATCTCCAATCTTTATGCTAAGCTAAGCTACTAGCTCCAGCTGTTGATGTGAGTGTGGTTCCTTATTCATTAAAATCCATCATTGAGCCCATTTTAAAGTTATTTACTAAACCCCTTGATATTATGATTGCAAGAGCAGGTTAAAGATTAAAGTAACATTCAACAACATTTTATTGTAAATAAATGTTCGTTTTCCTACAAGTCATCCCTTAAAATAACACAGCGCTGATTTACTGTATTTTCTTTGCTAATCATCTGGTGTCTGGCTGGTCGCTTCCAGGAAAAAAGTAAAATCATCTGCTTAACAGATGTATTGCGTATTCAGGCCAGCAGCAATGTTGGTTTGTTTGGAATAAATACAAAGAGGATGAACTGAGGTTGACTGCAGAAATGAGGCCAAAACACATGTTTCAGAATAAAAGTTTTTAGTCAGAATTTCCAGCAATATTTCAAATACAAAAAGTCTCAGGAAAACATCTCAACAATAGTTTGTCATCTTATAAATTAGGCTTTTTGGAAATACACAGTTGCATGTATGTACCGCTTGTGGAGGTGAGCGTTGAATAGATGAAGTAGGAACCAATCACGATACAGAGGTGGTGTGTAAAGAACATTTCATCCAACTTAAATAAGAGCAAATTTACAGCACATAGTGGACTGTGTTTTGCGTTTCTGGTACCTCTCTACACCGCTGCCAGGTATCCCCCTGCATTTGCTACATCTTTATTTTTTACAGTCCGGAAAAAGGAGCTTGCAATTGAATGAACTGAAGAAAAAGAACTTCCTATAACTGCATACTCTGTATAAACATGTCTATCATGAGCCCAGAAGTGAACTGACTGAACAGTGTTGAAGGGATTTAAAGTGATCCTTAATGATTCATTTACATCTCAACAACAAACATTTACATTTATTTTGATTGTACCATTGTGCATAATTCAAAAAAACCCCTTTGTGTCTCTCCTCGCTGCTGCGTCGCTTCTTTCGCCGAGCTCCCTCAACATGTCATTTGATTTATTGAAGCTTTTGCTGTCAAGCCTCGTTATTCGTTGGCCATTTGGTACAGCTTCAGTCACATCTCTTGGCAGTGTTGGCCTCTTTTTTGATGTTATTTTCAATTGTGCCGTTAAGTGTTTGGGACGGCAAAGAGAGCTTCGCATACCTCTGGCACTCGGGGTGCCAAGTGCTAGAAGTTCCGATTTTAACTAAATAAGCACTGTGCTTCGGTGTGGCTTGTGTTTGTCACACAGCAGCAGCGTAAGCCCCAACCAGCGCTTCTTCCAAACTTTTATTTAGCCTTGCTTTATGAAGTGGCTCAGGGTTTGTTTTTTTTTGCTAAGGTTCCTGTTTGCAAGATAGTTGATTTTAGAGTCTCTATCGAAATTGTCAAATACTCACATTTTGGGTTTCCAGGTTGACAAACATAGACGCCCGGGTTTCCATACTTGTCAAATACTGACACTTTAGGATTGTAGGTCGGGTTGACCACCGCCTCAAAGCATCAGTATCTGATGAAACTTGAAGCTTCATTACCTGGCGAGTTGACAGAGACTCAAAAAATGATCCAACTAACAAGTAGGAGCTTTAACATGGCTCTTCCAAATCCAGAGGAAGGCAGGAGTTTTCATAGTCAGCTTTCATAGCCTAGGAGGTGAAAGAAAAGGCATGTTTTGCACAGTAAAAGCTTTGGTAACACAAAATGCTTTTAAGGTATCCCTGTCTTCAGAAGAATGCTACTAACAGTTTTTAAGAGCTTTGGTGAGTAGCTGTTCAGTCCCAGCCAAAATTGTGGCCAGTCATTTGGTAAAACTTGAGATTGAAGGGTCTGTAGAAGTCTCTGAGCCTGAGCAGGACCTCAGAGGGGATCTGGGGATGGGGCCTGCCCTTTGACTTCCCCAGGCAGCGCGGTCTGCTGCTCCCCTCGGGCTTCTTTAGGCAGGGGAAGCCTTTGGTCTGGTTGAAGTAGAAGTGCTTGTCTGTCACCACGCGTTTGAGTCCAAGGAAGTCCTGGACCCGGCCCATCTCGCCCGCTGGGTCCGTCACGAGGCGCTCCCCGCTGACAAAGAGGAGGCGCGAGAGCGGGAAGAAGCGCAGCCAGTTCTCCAGGTGCTTGGCGTAGATGCCAATGCGCACGGCACTCCAGGACGTGTCGATGAGGCCCGTGGTGGTGTTGCGGAAGGCCAGGTTCTGGAAAGACGGGAGCCCGGGAGATTTAGACAGAGTCTGGGTGTAATCAGAAACAGCCCGGGTCACAGGGTCACGCACCACCACGATGAGCTTGGTGTGGCGGCTCATGGAGAAGACGCGACGAGGGGCCTCTTTGGTGATGAAGTAACTGGGAGTCTTCTCCATGGTGATCTGACCATCCAGAGTGCGCGGCATCAGGTTCCTGCAGGGGAGAGGAAAATAAAATGACAGAGGGAGAGAATTAATACAACTTCTTTGGACATCGCGTGAGCGTCGACTTGGGAAAATACCAACAAACTGCGCAGTATGTTCTTAATAAAATTACATCTGTACATCAGGATCAAATTAATACATCTGCTTGATTTTTCTCATAATTCTCGAAGCATTCCTTTGATGATGCCTCTCTTGCCTCGGAGGCTTTCTGATTTTGCTTTGTAATTACTGGGCTAAATCTTTGATTAGAGGGAGATAAACATGACATTAGGTTTCTGGCATTGATGGAGTGACCCTGTCAGCGCAGACCGGGAGGGAGTCTGCGAGCGGCTACTGTAGGAAACCGCAAGGCTATATTAACCTCAGAAAAGTAATTTCCTCTCATCCGCTGCCTCCTCCTAAACAGACTCATAACTGCTGGGGCTCTCCCTCCGCCGCTGTCCCACAGGACCTGAAGCAGCGGCCACATTACTGTCATACCGCTGGTATTTGTAGTCTTACAGCAGGGTTGGAGAAGTTATTAACTGTTTCCCCCCTTTAGTGTGCCCTCTGAGCATATCCTTATCACAGAACAGCTTTGGGAAAGTTACTAAAAAACTGTAATTGTTAAATCTTATGAATTGACAAAGTAGTGATGCTACTCTACTAATAAATAAACACGAAAAAGTAGTAAAAGTTAGCCACATGGCTCGTTAACATTACTTTTATTAGTCAGCCCAGCTCCTTCTGAAGGGCCTTTAAACAACTCCAAGTGCTCAACACACAACACATATTCTGGATTTAACAGCTGTAGATACAAAAAACAAACAAGCAGTCATTATGGTTTAACAAGTAGCCAACCATGTTTGGAGATATTTACGGACCGTCAACAGCTAGCTTAACGTTAGCTCAAATAACTGATTCCTGAATGTAGTTAAGAGAGACTAACGATAGAAAGCTAGCTAAGAAGATAAGACAACTTGGAGTTACTGGATGGCACGTTCCTATTGTTTTGGTAGCCCTCGCGTCAAGCTACCAAGCTAACGGTGTGTTTGTGTCTCGCCTTATTTCCAACTGTAATTGCATTATTGTAGTACTGCACCAAATAATGTGTTTCTGCCCAACACTGGATAGTAATCAACAAATCACTTTATCAACCTTCATCTCAGTGTCTCGTATAAATGAAAAACAGCAGGTGTTAGCAGTTTAGTGACAGACAATAATTCTGGTTTATTAGGATCTTGTTTTTGTAGTTTTAATACATTTTGATCTTCTTCATGTTCTTGCGATGACGTAGAAAGGAGGGAAGGGATTGTTAACTGCAAACCGGATGGGAAGTCAGCTGAAACACTGACAGCGCCGACAGCAGCTAAAAATCGTTGGGTTAGCCACATTTAGAAGAGGAAAAAGACACTTCAGAATAAAGTGGTTTAGATCGTTTGGCGAAACATTTGGTGCATTTGGCATTTGACCTCTTGTCTCTTGCCCTGTTAGACTTTGTTACAGCAGTATTGCCTTGTTCCCATGAATTAACCTGGTGAGTATACTTTTATCATTGCTGATGGAAAATGATTGCCAAAGTTACCAAAATAAGACCCAAGTTATAATACGCTGGAAGTATCATTTAATTTATTCAATATTTTGGCTGCGCAGAAAAAAAAAACAGTCCAAAAGTGTCCTGTAACCAACAGGTTAATATCGGCTCATGGTCGACATGTGTTCGCACTCAGCCCTGGGTATTGCCTTTGGCCCTCTGATGATTATTATCATCAGCGGTTGAGGTATTCTAGGCACACTTTGGCTTTTATGCACTGGGTTGCCCGCTTCCTCTTGATCTTTACCCCTACTTAGATGACTCAGAGGCCCGAGAAGACGTAGTAGTACCTCAGAAAGTTCAACAAACCCTGACCGATGTCTGTGCTTGACTGAGAGCCCTCGTAACGTGCCAGAGCAGATTGTATATAAAACAAGGGAAATGGGAGGGAAAGGAAAACCTATTTTTCTTGTGTCCTTTATTTCGTTCAAAAGCTACTGTAACACTCTACTGGAATCTAATAACCTCCGTTATAAGAAAATATCCTGCCAATTTTCCTCTCTTAAAAAAAAAACAACAACAGCCCCTTCAGTTGAGTTTAAAGAGAAGATTCAAATCTCAGGCTCAGTCCGTGCTATAGAAATGGAGGCGGCGAGGAATTCCAGCATTGCAACTGTGAAAGATCCCTCAGCTAATTTCCATGCTTCCCTCCCCTCCCTCCTCAGCAGGCATGTGGTGATGGTTGGGGTCGGAGACTTCGTGGTTGGTCTGTAAGTGAAGGGCTTATGGGGCTCTGAGCTCTGGTGTGTGGTGATGGAGCCGACTCCATGTTCCTCTCTCTGCGATCCAACACACACAGTCGGATCCAAGTCCGGCGTGTCGCCCTGGCATGGAGCTCCGAGGGTAACACCGAGTACACAACTTATGGTATTCATGAGAAAACCTCACGAGTTGTATTACAGGGCCGAGGCTAAACAAAGCGGAGAAAGACACATCAAATACAAAAAGGGGGAGAAAAATTTACAAAACCAATGCCGTTTCTATGGCCAGACTCAACACTGGGAGGTTTTTACAATGAGCATGTCAGGCTGGAGCGTAAACCTTTTGCTCTGAAGCCAGGTTTTCTGCGACGGGCACATTACTGTTCACCGCATGACGTGACTGGCAGTATAGTTTTTATGAATCTAGATGCAAGAAAAGAGAAGCTAAATTTCTGATTTTGGATCCAGGAACAGTTTAACAACCCTGGCTTCGAGAGAGAAAATTCCGCGCTCGTACACTGTTACCCTCACGTGTCATCAGTCCGTGAGGTTATTTTGCGTGCCCTTCTGGTTCCTCCACCTCTCCCCTCGACTCGCCTTGTTTACCTGTGTTTCCTACAATTAAACAGACTGACTCTCATGAGCCACCGAGGGGAGCACGCCCGGCAGTTAAGTATTTCCAGGACAGGAAAAAGGGAGAGTTGCATCCTTTAATCAACACAGTTAGGGCTCCAATTCCTCAGAGTAATTGTCCGTGGAGTTTGCTTCCTTTAAAGAATTCAACACTCATTCATTCAATCATTTTACAGTAGGGTTGTAAAGCGAAATTAATATTTGCAGTCCATATATATCAGGGTGCGGAGGATGAGATAAAGGAGACCTGCATCTAAAAGGACTTGAAAGTTAAAAGAAAATTATAGTCAAGAACCACAGAAGCTCCTCTCTCCCACAGAAAACACTGCTCCTGAAACGCCTCGTCAGACGTCCCCCCTTTAATTCCATGACTTTGTAACATCACACTTTGTCATGTCACATTTTGCATGATTTATGACTGGCGGCTGGACCTGTATTGTAAGAATTAATTAACACAGCTGCTTTTTGTTGTTGTTAGCGGTGCTGGCTCAGGCTTGTGTGAGCTGACCAATCAGAGGGGATTGGGTATTCAGTAGGGGGTCCTTAAAGAGACAGGAGCTAAAATTGAGTGTTTTTGAGCATTGAGGCTTATAAACCTATCCTAGTAGTACCCCAAAACAAAGATGAACTGTAAAATTAGCATAATATGTCTCCTTCAAGGAGTCTCGCAGCGTCTTGCAGTGTGACTCTTGGACATTAGTGCAAAACAGAGGCTGCAGAAATAATCCCTTTGCTCTGGACTAATACTTAATAATGTTACTGATGATTGTAGAATTGTGACTTTTTCTATGCAAAGGAATATGAAAAAAATCACAAACTACCGAACAACAATATGAAAGATGTGGGATATAGCTAGATATTATTACTATTTTAGTATTTTTCTGTGGTGGCAGACACAACATCCAAAGCCAGCCACCAGATCTGAAAAACAAAACAACTGAGGTGCCAGTGTGTTTGCACTACTTGGCGAATGTGTCATCAGTCTAATGGAAGCCGTGGTGTTCCATCCGAGGGCTGAGTGGGGCTTCCATTGACATCATGTTTACATTTCGGACCACCGGCCCTATAATCACAGAACAGCCTGGCTACAGCAGAAAGCACAGGAGGAGGCCACACAGCGGGTACAGGGAGGAGGGCGGGCAGGGAAGCGATAGGAGAGGGGAGCAAAAGAAGAAGAGTGGGCAAGACTAAAAAGAAAGGCGGCATGAGAGGTAAAAAGCCCAGATGGAGAGAAGAAAGGAAAAAAAGCAGCAGAACTCCAAAAGGGCCCAAAATCCTCTCATTAACCTGGAGCCACTGTTCTGAAAGCGTCTAATCTCTTTTTCTCTCATGAAGATAAAAAAAAAGTGTTTGATCTGTTTATCGGATATCAGCTGCCGTGAGCCGCCTCCGTGTGGTTTCTAAAAGAGAGTTTAGGGAGTCCTAGTGACCCGATGTTTGTTTTCATCACACCTTTACTCTTAGCATCTGGGGCAGGAATGCAGTCGGGTTTTGAAAGTGCGCAGATGTGCGTTTATCTGCGCATACAAATGTGCCCAGACGTTTGGCTGCGCTCAGTGTGGGTGGGCCGGGCTTTATTGGTGCCTGTGTAAAGGACTGCAGGCTAATAGGTTACTGTTTATGACTAGATATGAGGACGCGGCGGTGAGCTGCGTATGCGAACCTACGTCAGGCTCGATGGGAGACGAGCAGGGGCAACTTAATGCGGAGGTAGAAGACTGACTGATCTGATTTTTTCAGAGGCATTTTCCGTTTCTGCAAGCCAAGTTGAGGTAACGACATATTTGGTCAAAAGTGAGTTAACACTTGATTCTTTTGACATTTTTATGACATTAAAATATGATTACGCCATAAAAATGTAACATTTCCATGAAACGCTATGCAGAATTTGCAATTACTACAAAATGGAGCCACAGTAAAATGAAAGCCAAACCGCACTCTGCACTCTGGCTTGGTAAACTGGGCTGACCGACCACTTACTGCATCCTCCACCACAGAGAGGCAGCTACAAGCTAGCAAGTGGTCAGGTACATACAGCTAGCTTTAGCTAAAGGTATATTTAGCTTATCTGCCTACAACTAACAACTGTCTGTAATTGGAAAAACAACTGAACTGACATCTTTCTACTTATGCAACGAAAAACAAAAAAAGCATCACAGGTCTCCTTTAAGGTCTGAAAAAAAAAAACGACCCCCGGTGATGTCATCAGGGTCATCTCAGCTTCCACATGGAGACCAGGCTGCACATTTTATAAGGAAAGCATTACAAAGTGGTTGCGTGGGGGCAAGAGATGCGTGTTTGACCGGACACATTAAGTTGTATGACAAATGCAATCGAACTGCGTTATGGGAAATGTAGGATAGGTTTTTGACTGATACTTCGGATTAAAAGTCTCAGCTCTGTGGATTTGACCTCACTTTAGAAAAAAAAAAGTCTGCCTCTTAAAATAAACTCCAGACTCCAGTGCGATATTAAATCGGTTAAGTAGCCCCTTTATTTAATGATGATGGTAATTCAATTATAATATACATCTGAATAAATGTTCTATTGGAAATGTTAGACAGAGCGAAAAGGAGTTACACTTGTTCACAATGAACTATATACTATCTTAAGCTTTTTATTTGGTAACTTTTACTTGTATAAACAACATTTTAAAAACGTCTAATGTCTTAACCAGTTGGAACAAACTGTCAGTATCTGGTCGCACCCCTGCCCCGACTGAGCTGTGACTTCTGTGTGCTGTAACACCCCTCCTATGACCTGCTAGGTAGAAATAAAAGAAAATAATCTTTTCTCTTAAGAAAAAAAGCTGAAAGATCACATTTGGACTGCAGCTACTGCATTTTCCTTGTAAACTCTTCAAACAGAGACTGCCGTATCTGCATGTGTAGGAGTTATCTGTAGTGATGATGGAAAAGACACTTTAGAAATTACACTGCAGCCTGTCTATCTGTCTGTCTGGCAGCCTGAAACCCTTCCCTGTCATCTTCCCTGTTTCTGAAGTGACTTTATGAGGCAGATTGCTGCCTTGAATGGAGGGTTTCACCATCTTAAGTGCTCATCAAGTGTGACTGTGTGTGTATAGTTTGGAGTAAAGAAGGGCACCTGCAGGCACTGTAAACACAGTGGTTATTATCGCTTTTGTAGTGGGAAGCACAAACGCCAGTCATTTTCAGTTCTGTTTGTGCACCACCCATCCCTTCTCTCTCTCTCTCTCTCTCTCTCTCTCTCTCTCTCTCTCTCTCTTTCTGTGCGTGTCACCGTTACATACGCTCGCACACATAAACACAACGCACACACACATACGCACAACAACCATCTGAACATGCCTTCTGCAGGATGGATCCACATCTGGGAGCAATGAAGTCCTCAGTGTATGTGTGTGTTTGTGTGTGTGTGTGTGTGTATGGCGGAGATGAGGGAAGTGTTTCTGGGCTAGGAAGTTTCCCTCTGGTCCCGGGGTTCGGAGCTCTGAAAGCTGTGATCCATACCGGCTCGGCTGGGCCACAGGCCAGACCCCCGGACCCTCTTTAATCCCCACCAGCCTTCGCGACGTTCGGAAAACGGACTCTTCCGTCCAGAAGGTCAGCGGCAGATGGTTGTGATTCAGAAGGGCGAGACCACCGGGGATCACGGCGGGATCATGTAATGCAACATGTCATCGTGCGCAGAGTTCGCTCTCGTACATGCTACGTCTTTTTCCTTCCTTTTTATCCCGCCATTTCTCTTTCACTCACACATCCTCATACTTTTTTTTTTTTTTTTTCCACTTTTCCCCCCATCTCCCTCTCCAGACTTCAAAGCCTCCACTTGGCCTCTGCTGTATCCCTCTGAGTGAGACTGTTGTGAATACATTTGACATGTGTGAAGGAACTTTAAAACACATCGACATCCTCGACCACTACAGAGAAAAACACATGAAGACAGATACCAGTGTGTGCCCAAAGATCTGTGCAAGCTGCTGCATGGAGGGGAGAGGTTTGTCATTACTGACGGGCAAATACAGGGCTGAGGGAGCTTCGGTGGGCTGATTAGAAGTCAGCGGGGACTGTAAGCAGCTCAATAAAAGAGGAGGTAAAGTAGTACTTCTCTTTGTGTCTGTTGGAGCTGGGCCATTGCAATAGTTGGATGGCCAACGTTCGGCCGTTTGTCAAATGTATCCATTGCTTTGTAAAAATAGAGAAAAAAAACTTCCATATCCAGAATATTTATGTATTTTTACAGGTACTCAGATGTCTGGTTATCAGGCTGCCAAATCAAGCCTAAAGTGATTAATGGTAAGTAATTTGCATTTGGCTCTCATCGTAGACGAATTTCGGCGGCTCTCTTCCTGTAGAGAAGAAAATTCAGGTGGAAAATGTCTATACGGTTTGAACAGTAATAAAAGACCAAAATAAAAAAAAGAAAGAAGGCAACTTCAGCAGTGTCTACAAAGTTAAGACCTTTAATGAACTCAAAGGGGCTCTGTGGAGTTTCTGTGTCTCGCTGCTGGAAGATGATCGTTTATTAGTCTATGTTAAGCACAGAGACGAGGCAGCAGAGAACGTGCATAAAGTAGCATCCTCCGGACTGCCGGGAAAAATCCGACCCTTCACAAAGAAAATCCAGCAGTTTTGAACAACTTCACGTCCACGGGGTTGTACAGGCGACCGAAAGAGACGGCGAAGGTGTCACGTCATGTTACAGTCAGCACACACATATGGCCAATAAAAAAGAAATTCATTAATAAATAAATAAATAAATAAAGCCCCTTTAAATACCACGCAGAATGCAATGTAATGCTTTTCTGATGGCCACAGAATATCAGAGAACACGTAGGCCCACATTAATGTATTACATTTATGAATTAATTGACATTTTTATGACACTTCTGTCAGTGCCTATTGTATCTAACCAAAACTGCGAGTAATACAAGTCACATGAGCTGGATCAAAAATATAGAACTCATTTTATAGTCTATGGCAGGCGAGAGAAAAATTTAGAAAAAAAATCCTTTTTATTACCTTCCCTGGTCCTTTTAAAGACCTCCTCAAGATACCCTGTCCTACACTTCATATTGGCAAAAGATACGGATCCATCAGCCCCATTTCACAATATCTGTGTTACATAAACCCATATTGTTAGCACCTCATATTGCTCTATCTCACTCCAGCCTGTGTGTGGTGGACTATTACACACTCTGAAGGTTGCAGTCTGGCTGACGCACCGGGGGTGGCGAGGAGTATTTTTACCGAGGAGGTTTGCATCACTGGGGTAGGTCGGTAGGAAAGAGCTGAAGAATGTGTCTAGCTGAGGGGAAAAATAGAGGCGTAACAGTTAATAGAGACATCACAGCGCCGGAGAGCGAGTGAGTAAATCAGAAGTGGTCAGTCAGAGTTTCCTCTGAGAAACCAGGGCAGTCCTAATGACAGATTAGAGATCTACATGACGTGCTCATGTGTGTGAATGTTGTGTGGACCTTTAGCATTAGCTTGCAAATGTTTGAATTCTAATGTACAACAACAACAAAAAAAGGGAAATTGGCTCATTTGCTTTCTTGTAGGATGAGAAGATTGATACCGTTCTTTGTGCCTGTATGCTAAATAGGAAGCTAGAGCTGGTAGCATAGCTTAGCATAGAGACCGGTAACGGGGAAAGAGCTACCGTTTGTCTAGTCAGAACAAAAAACTTAAGTTCAAACATAACAATTCACCCTATTATGGCAACTTATGTTTGGCACAAGACCCATAAAACAGTCTAAAACAAGATGTCGGTGGATTTCAGTGCCTTTCAAGATAGCAACGCTAGCTGTTTCCTGTCTTTGTGCTTAACTAACTGCTGACTAAATTAATATTTACCGTACACATGTGAAAGTGGTATCGGTCTTCTCATCTAAAACTTTGCAAGACAGCAAAGAAACTACATTCCTAAAAAAAAACAGAAATACCAAAAATTTGAAAGCTTCTCTGAATGCTAAATATAAAGCTCAAGTTGGTAGCTAGCTTCGCATAAAGACTGGAAACAGGGTAACAGCTAGCCAGGCTCTCTCATTAGCCAAACTGGTACGAAAACCACAATTTAATCATTACATTTCGCCATTTCACTGTGGCTTATGTCCGGCATATGACCCCGGTAAGACAGTGTTAGTGCCATTATAAAGCTTTAGAGGTGCTGGTATGCAGATTTTACTACCTTCAAACAGAGCCGTGAGAGTGGTAAGTCTTCTCATCTAACAATTGGCAAAAATGACCGTACTGTATCTTTTACCGCTGTTTTGAAAGCTTCTTTGAACATCTTCTTTTAATTAACAGGAAAATAAGACGACCGCTACTTAATGAATACAAATGATCACAGGAAGAAAAAGAGAAGAGAAACTACAGAACAGGAAGACGAGATGCCGTGATTGTATCTCTCTGATAGTGTAACAGTCTGTAATGACCTGACATGAAGCCCGCTGTGTGTTTGAATGTGTATGTATGAGTGTAATGTGTCCATATGTGCGAGTGGAAGTGTGTGTGTGCATGCTGCCACTGATTGCTCCCACCCCTTCTGACTTATCAAATGGGAAAATCTCCAGTTGTGTTCCTGCCGGGCCCACAGTGGCCTACTTGTATGGCTTTATCTCCCAGCTACCAGGGGCCTCGGGCCCCGCCCTGCCTTCATCTGATCTTCTGAACACAGGATGGAGGGGGGACGGACAGATAGATGGCGTAGATCCTAAACCCTGTAATGTCACGGTGTCCTCCACAGTCACATAATTGAGCTGTTAGTAAGATGGTGTGATGAGGTGGGAATGGATGTGGACTGAGTTTAGTTTAGTTAACTGGTCACAATTAACAATTCTGATTGTTTAAATCATTTTAAAGGCACAGTATGTAACTTCTGTTGCTAAAGGTCTCTCAGTTTAAACAAAAGATGTAAACAGGGTGGGATCACAGTTTTTGTCTATATCATCATTATTAATGTCATGATTATATTCATTTTAGGCAAAAATACCCCAAAACATAAATGGTCACAGTTTCCCAAATGTGAAACAAAAAGGAAACAATCATCAGAATATGAGGAAGCAACAGCTTTGAGAGATGTTGCAGAAATATTTCTGATAAAGTTAGCATGCTAACCAGCTAGCCCCGACATGCCCTGTCTCGTAATACTACTCTGAACTCCCAGTCTGGATTGCAAGCTGCACGGCTAACCGAGCTAACTAGCTAACGGCAGCTACAGCCAGCAGCAGTTAGCGGTTACTGTGGTGAAATGCTGCCCGCTCATTGTTTGTAGTGACCTAAGACAGGAAGCCAATTCTTACATATTGCATCTTTAAACATATTGATGTTTATTGTCCTTTGTTAGTTATAATTGGAGGAACTCATATTTTGCAATACACACTGTAATTGTGTAATTTTTCAGTATTGTATTACCAAGATAGATAGATAGATAGATAGACTTTGTTTAGCCTTCAGTTGTGTCAGTCCTGTTAAAGATTAACCCTGAGACAACATGTACAGACTCCAGTGTTTACCCTCCATCCTCAGTCTGCACCGGTGACAGAGAAAACAACCACATTTCACTAATTAAACAGCTTTTTTAAATGAGTACACACACATGTTCACATACACGCACATTCTCTCTCTCACACACACACACACACACACACGCACACCTCAGAAACACTGTAATTGACTCAATATGGACTTTTGCTTGTCTGGCAACTCCCCAGGTTTCGACCAATAAGAACACTCAATACCGTCGGATCCCCAAAAAACCCACTTCCGAAGACTTCCAGCCTGCCACTCCTTGTGGTTTCTCAGCTCATTGTTAGCAGCGTCTTAAGCTGCATAAGGGAAATCACTGCTGGCAGAGGCACGGCTTTTACAACTGGGAACGGTCCACCCGGCAGTCTGCTATTAGTGCCATCTATCAGGCTCATCAGAGTGGACTCAACTGGGCCTTGGCTGCGTTCGCACACACACAAATCAAACATACAGGACGCAGAAGAGTTTGGATGGACATGAAGCGGGAGACAGCGTTGGCTTCCAGATTTCATCCAATCACAGCTTCTTGTTTGATGTTTCGCTTGTCCTCCAAATTCAGCTTCCAGGTCCTGGTGCCAGAGTTTCAGCCGTAATTAATCTCATTTCCTCCCGAAAAAACCCGGCGCAGACATCACCGACAATTAACCAATTCCTCTAAGTTGGTTAAGTCAAACCGATGGGAGTTTTTCTAGCACGCTTACGCGGCGGACAAAGAGAAGTGTGTTTTGCTGAAGGGATTCTCTGGGTGGCTGCAGGTTCTCACGACCTCCACCCCCCCCTCCACGCAGAGAGTCAGACATTAAACAGAGATAGACAGCAGTGAGAGGTCCACTGCCACACACAGTCAATAATTATCTGCCTCTCCAGACAAACCGGTGATGGTTAACAGGGTGTGGGCCTTGAGTAACTGTTTCGTCCAGCTGTAACTATGGATTCGCATATCTTCGTCAGTAGTCCCCTCTTTCATTGACATATATTCATGAAATTGAATGAATTAAATGGAAAAATAGAACTGTTGTTATATTCGGAGGCAAGTAAAACAGTTGTGAGGAGAGCCTGAAGGAAACAGAATGAATCAATTCCTGAAATGATTCATTTAATCATATTATTATTATATTGTTGAGCTAAAAAAACTAATTGATGAATAGGTTCCCAGTTGATTTGGGTTATAACCATTTTGGTGATTTGATTAATTGGGAAGGACATTTTTCTAGCAAAAGTGCCAAACTTCTCCATACATCAATGAAGACCGGATCACTTGGATTTTTGGCTGCCTTGACCTCATCTTTGGCTTTAGCAAATCCTAACAGCCATTTTTCACCTGATCGGCTGATATTGTTACAGCTGTATATGTTTTTTATTTTGTTTTTTTTTTAACAGATAATAATGCTTATAAAGATGCTTGGGGTAATTAATAATTATCAAATCACCAAGATTACTGTTTCCGTGCACTGATGTCATTTTAGACAAGGTCTTTCCTTAAAATTGTGCTGTACATAATAATGTACATATTATGTGTGTCACATTTTTTTTATATAACTCCTTAATATTGATATCAGAATAGGCTGCAAAAATTCAGTATCAGCCATGCTCTTATTTTATGGAAAAAATAAATAATTATTGATTAATCATAAAAGAAGACATTAAGGGTTCGTTCCGCCCTTGATTAGCCAATTAGTCTACAGCCTCCCAATCACTGTCACACATCTAGAGTGATCATGTGAAAAGCTAAAGCTAAAGTTATTTAATTGCATTTTTTAATCTTACATTGAGATTGCAATATGATCAAATGGTCTTAAAAGTAAGAAATACACGTTTGTTATGTGTGATATGCCATCACATATACATATTACATAAGTACTTTATCCTGTGGTGGAGGAAGAAATCTGTTCCTTCATTCATATAAAAGTAGCATTACACGATATAAATGATACAACTTTAACTTATAGTGTATATATATATTTATATAAAACAGAAAAAACCTTCATTACACAGAATTGCCCCTTCTTAACTGTTATATTTATTATATATAATGTGTATTGTTATTATTGGATGGTTATCGGTGATGCATTAAAAGCAGTTTAATGTTGGGCCATTGTCTTAAAACTCACATGCCGTGAAGCAGTTTTTGTTCACTGTAATGGTTTATTCTGTCCACACTGGCCACTAAGTGGTCCCTTTTTATGTAAGCGATGGGGGACGAAATCCACAGTCTCCATTCTGGCTTCAGTGGGAGCTGATAGGTTCGTTTGTGTTACCATCCAACTAACACTTCCTCAGCTGGAGCTCAGCACGGAAACACCCTGATGACACACAAAGGGCACATTTTTGCGTTTGGATAAACGATATTTGGTCGACGGTCAGCAGCGACTGGAGGAACGATCACAGTGGGGATGTAAACACAGACACGGGGCTGTTGTTTAAAGACAGACTTGGAAGAAAATATGAATCTTTACTTTAAGTGTCTTGTGTTGGTGACTCAATTATTATCTGTGCATCATTAACTAGAAAAGTGACAATAGAGTAGCAGTCGAATGAAAACTAAAAACTAGAACAGTACACGAAAAATGACTGGCAAGGGTCACGGTAGCTCAAAACTGTAATGCACTTTAACAAATGTACTTAGTTACTTTTCAACACTGCACATATCTTGAATGATTTCTTTTTTAGATTATTTTCTATTCCACTTCCACTTCCTGTTTCTAGTATGAGGAAGACAGTTTATCTCACGCACGGAGCTTGCACTTACTATTTTAAATTTTTACACATTTCCGCTAATCTAAACCACAAGACCACAAGACCGACGACACCAAGCAGAGAGAGAAGATAGGAGGCAAATGCAAACAAGGTGGTGAGGAGAAGTTGGAGGAGGCAGAATGATGATTTCGTTTTGGTCCAGTGAACATGGCGACTCATCGGCTCCCCTGATCTCTGTCTGTTCAGCAGACAGGAAAAAGTGGACTTGTGGGCGAGGAACACGCGCTCTCAGTCTGACAGTTTGGAATTAAAATCCAGAAGATTAAAACATTTGATAAACTCCGTCTCTCTGCGCTCTCAAACCGTGATTGAAGAGTTTCCCCCAGCGCTCCTCCGTCACCAGTCATCTGAGGCCATTATTTCTGATTGGATGAGACGCGGCGCGCTGCGAGGGGAAAGGTCGGCCAGTGATGAGCTGTCAAAATATTGATGACTGAGTTGGATCAGACCCCTTTTTTTCCCCCCACCACTTATAAATCCATACCTATCCTGCACCAATTTATCAAGTCATGTTTGATTATATCCTTACAGTTTGTTCCCCGGCTTCATTTACATATCGTATTAATCCTGACAAAAACCTCTTTACATGTAAACCGCAGTGCGCGTCGCGTCGTGTTTATGAGCTCTGACAGATAACGCTGCTGCTCACGGTCGTTGAGTTTTTCCTTCACTGGCGGACGCGGCTTTTTTTTTTCGAATACTCGCAAAGCATCGAACCCTATCTCCTGCACGAAGCCGCCTTTCTTCCAGCGAGATCCATACATTTCCTATTTTTCCGAATCCTTCCGCGAAAAAGCCTTTCTTTCCAGCCCTCTGCAACACGCAGCTTCCAAGAATGCGAATCCAGGAATTCAAGCGGGGAATCCCCCTGTGATTGGTAGAAGAGTCCAACAGGAAATAAAAACCTGGACATTCCTGTCCAGGTAGAGCTCTGTCGATTGATGCAGCTATTTTTCTACGGGACAAAGAAACGAGTTGGTAAGGAAAGAGATTTAGAGAGAGACGGGGGGAGAGAAAAAAGGCGAGGACTCCAGCGACTTTGCATTATACAGTTTGAGTGACCTGAACGAGCCAATAAATCCGCTCCAGCAACACTCGGGCTTGTGAGGTATAAATGTCAGCGGAGTAACAGCTCCTTGTCAACAAGATTGAATATTCAGAAGTTAATTAATTTCTGCTGCACCGGCGTGATAAAGGCAGAGAGAGGAGGGGGATCAATAGAAAGAAACCTATTTCAGGCAATCGATATCGGGAAATGACATTTATATCTGCTGGATATTTACGGTGTCAAGAGAGTGTGGAGGGACGCCGAGAGATGGACGTCAGGTACAGCTGCAGCAGTGTCAATGAATCCCAGCTCACACACACACACACACATGCTCGCACTCACTCGCCACTCACACCATGGCTGTCTAAACCCTCATTCCCCACCACCAAGCCACAGAATCGTTTCCAGTAGATGGCAAAGCCAAGGCTTTTCCACATATAAGCATTTTTTCTCAAACAATTTGCCAAAATGCTTCCTTTAAGGATGTCCATGTGTTTTACTTGGTTACCAGCTGAAGACAGGGGCCAAGGCTCTCGCTCGCCGGGCCTCACAGACACACAGACAGCACTTTGAAATGAAGTGCTCTGTCAGAGAGTAAATGTTTAAGTGATACTTTCCAGCCCCCAGTCTCAGATGATGTTGTTGGCCTCACATTTAACGGCCCTGTTTCAGCGTGATATATGCGAATCACGGGGTACTTAACGTGTAATTGCACTAAATTAATGATATTTTTACAACTACATTCGATATCGGGAGGAGTGAAGTGGGCAGGAGGGCAGAGAAGGAGGCGAGAGAAGGGAAAGCGGGGAAGTCAGATGTGTCCGCTGATTATTTATAAGCCGCCGAGCAACATGTGGGGACGAGCTGATGTCAGGATGTGTCACTCAATGCTCATCACGTCATCACGCTAAATTAATTTTTTTGTGTTTTTCTGCTGTTTCAACCATTCATCTATTACTTCTAGCTAATTAACACTAAATCCATTAGCCTACTTCTGGCTAGCTGTTTTTCACAATTACTTTTAGTGATCAATTTCAACAAATAGTAGCTATCTCATCCATTACCTTTAGCTGGCTATTTGAACCATTTAGCATGTCCGTTAATACCAGGTAACAATTTCAGCCATTTATCCACGATTTTTTGTTACCAATTATTAGTTCATTACTTACACCTAACTATTTTTACCATTGTTACTTAACAAACTGGTTTTCCATTAGTTTAACAGCAGCTAACTATCAAACTTTTAATGTGTTACTTTTAGCTAACTAGGCTTTTTTTTAACAAATTAACTATTCTACTTTAAGCTAGATATTTTTAACCATTTAGCGTATCCATTAGCCTGCTTTAAGCTCGCTGTTTCAACCATTTATTCAACACTTCATACGAGATTGCTATTTGGACATTTTGTGCTCGCTTGCTGACTAGGCTAGTGTTCATGTGGTCTTACTCGCAATATGTAGCGTACAGGTGATTCCAAGAAGTCATCATCAAGCGTTAAAAATGCTGTTTGAAATGGCACACTGAGGTACATTCTCCTGTTGGACATCTTGTTGGGCAAACATCAGGGTTTGTGTTGAAATAACTAGGCCGTTAAGGTTTTGGGACCTTTGTCGTCATGGTTATAAGTAATAACCATGTGGTTAAGGTTTAGCAACAATCATGGTTATGGTCAAAATAATCATCCATTCACATTTATCCTGACTTCATCCATCCATGAACATAGTAGCTCCTAACAATGAACTTTACTTTAACCAGCTGACTTAATATATGTGGTATTTCTAAATCAAATCATGATTTTTTTGCTTTTGGAACAAGTACAAGTACTCCTGGTTGGGAAACAGGATAGAGGGTGGTTGTACATGCTTTGAAACGTTTACGTCTGTCTATAAAAACAGAAAAAGGCCCAGCGACTGTTATTGCTTGTCTGTAAGCCAGTGACCTACACAGCCCCTGGGTCCAATAAGCTTCCCCTATAGCGCTAAAGGTTGAGGTGTAGCCGGAATACTAAAGCGCTCATCATAGAGCAGCACTATAAGTCGAGGGGGCGGCTGGTCGGGGGTGTTGACTAATGCTTCATAAGGCCTTGTTTAACAGCGACCGGGGGCCTAATCCCTCTCAGCCACTCCGCCCGTCCCTGAGCTGTCCATGTTAATGCCTGACCTGTCATTACACCGGTCCAATTCACGCAGTGTTGACACGAGCTGTCGGCGGATTAAGAACCGAGCGAAAACACGCGTTTCATTACGACTTCAGAAGAGAAAAGGAGAGGACGAGAAAAAAGAGGGGCGAGTGCGTCATGTCTGTGTTAAGAGAGTACAAGGTAAGGTCAGTTTCCAACAACACACAGCAGTAAAGGGAACACGCAAAGGTCGCCAGTCTCTGTGTGGAGTGTGTAGCCCATTTTTATATTTAAACCTCCCTCTTATTAGATTAATGACTCTGCAGGGAACAAGGGAAAAAAAGTACAATTTGTTAGTATCAGAGCACAACACTGATTTCCCACCAAGGATTAAAAGTCTAATATGAAGGGATTTTGGTATGAAACAATAAAATGAACTGAAATGATCATCAAAATGTGAAGAATTAACTCATTTGACATTACTGTGGTGAAATGCCTGCCTGCTCTTTGTTTTGAGGGATCTTCTTCTCCCATATTGCACCTTAAACTAAACTGAAATTTGATCCAAACACTCTTGATCTCCACATCATACATCCAATGGGATTCTGGCATTTTACTGGAAAGACGAGATCATTTTGCGCTCTTCTGATTTCAGGGAGTTCTGACAATCTACCGTCTGAACCTATCAGGACACGAGTAAAACAATCTGAAACCCGGTGGAAAATATTACACAGGATGGGGATACAAGGATAGAATATTTCTTTCTATCGATTGTTTGTGTTCAGATATATTCTACAGCACCCTACACTTAATATTTTTGGCTGGATTATTCCCGGCTCTTGACTCTACAGTTTTCCTTTTAAAACCCCTCCACTAAGTATGATCTTATATCTGCTGAGAATAGCAAAGAAAAGACAAAAAACAAACAAAACAGTGAAAAAGAAAAAATCCCACAGAAACCACTGCTCTTGAAATGCCTCAGTAGTCACACCATCAATTCTGTGACATTGTGACATCACACTACATCGCCATCTCATACATTTGCATAATTTATGCACTGCGGATAGATTGGCATGTAAGAATTATTTAAGCACATCTGCTCTCGTTTTTGTTAGTGATGTATGCTCAGGCGTGTGTGAGGTGACCAATCAGAGCAAACTGGGTATTCAGGACGGGGAGGAATTAAAGAGACAGGAGCTAAAACAGAGCTTTTTAGACAGAGGGGGAATTCAGAGCTGCAGCACTGGACAGTATTATAAAACTGATGTGTTTTTTGAGCATTAAAGCATGTAAACCTATTCTAGTAGTAACCCAAAATAAAATGATGGGCCTGACAATGACCATAATATGTCGCCTTTAAGGCTTCTCACATTCTAATGAAAGAAGCTGCTCTGTAGTCTCTGTGGTAGGGCATCAGATACTTCTGATTTGCTTGCTGCCTCCTTTACATTCTGAAATTGGAGATTGATGCACATTTTTTTTTTTTTTTTTTTACAAAACTGTGTAACTTAAACTTGTGTGGATTTTCTTAAACTTTCTCTGATTTCAGTTCCTCAAATGTGACAATTTGATGCTATTCTTTGTCTCATATGTTGAATTTGAAGATGGACATGGACATTTAATGGTGAAAACAGTTAAACAATCAGCAGATAAATTAATAATTGTCATTTATTTATTTTTTTAAGTTGAATCCACTGCATAAGTTAGGGATATCCTCCGTTGCCCTCTTGCGAACACACAATTTTTTGTGCGGATATATTGTGTCACTTTCTCCTGTCAATGACACATTGGGAAAGACAGTCAGACAGCCAAAAACACTCTGGCTTCTTTCAGATCACCCTGCTCGTTGGCTTCTGTGCTGCAATCAGCTGTTTTTCTGACTTTGCAGCTACCTGAATAAACACGCATGTCTGAGCTGAAACTTCTCCAGGGGATTCACCTTTAAACTCAGAGCTAAACCGCCTCAACAGGCTGCCGTCCACATCAAACACGTCTGCATCATTGTCACATGTATCAGGGTGCAGCAGGAAAACCCCAGCTTCCTCCGCTTCCTGACAACCGGGCTAAGTAGTAAGAAAGCAAACCAACACTTGTGCACACACACACACACACTTTGATCTCCCATGCCACTGAGTGGAGGTGCACCTGAGCCTCACGGTGAACAGATCATTACCCGGCTGTATTGATCTCTGCCTGCGTCTCTCTCTGTCTCTTTCTCTCATCCCACATTTTGTCTTCCACACCTCCATGTTCTCGTCTCTCTCCTCTCTCTCCTCCTCCTCTCTTCATCAAACTGTCATTTACTCCCCGGATCTTCTTTCCCCATTCTTCCTCCGTAATGGTTTCCCTCTGTCCGTCCCCTCTCTGCCTCTTTCCTCGCTGCGTTTCATCGGGGAAAATTAAAAACGGAGGCTGTAAAGAAACCCGCCTTCAGAATGCCCATTTTGGCTGATCCTCAAGCAAACACATGACTGCCTGGCTGAGGGGGTCATCCGCACTACCACCATCCAACAACCACAACCCATCCTCCCTCCGTGATCGGGCTGGTATTGAAGCCCTCGGGGGACCAGCGGTGGACACTTAGGGAGGCAGCGTGTCAGCTCAATAAACAGCAATTTATTGGCAGGGGACTGAATACGCTGCCATGCTTGGAAGCTATCAGCAGAGGCTCTTATTGGTGCTGAGAGAGCTTAATGAAGAGAGGAGCGGGACTGATCACACCAGCAGGGAATAATGAGTGTGTGTGTATGTGTGTGTGTGCGTGTGTGTGTGTGTGCCAGCAGCAAAAACACACTTTTTTTATTGCGAACTAATACAAGGAGAGTGCATTCGAATTAGCTCTGTTTTTGTTACATCATGGTCAGTCACAAATAATTCATCATGTATTGTAATAAGGGAACCAGAACATAAAGGATAATAAAGGACTGTTATGCTCACAGTGGTCGTAGATAGGGAAAAAACAGGCATGAAAAAAAACCCGTCCACCTCTCAGTTTGAAATCCTTAAAATAATAATGTCAGGATATTGTACACAACACACAAAATATATCTTAATATTGTGACACCTCTTTAAAAAAAGAAAATAACGGCGGAAATAACAGGACTGGAGAGCAAAATCAAATACCACAATATTTCTGACTAAGTACTTCAATATTGCGACAAATTCGTAAGGAAGACATGCGGTACTTTCGCAAAAAAAGTGAATGATTTTTGCTAAGTACTCTTCAGTAATGTGGACATAATGACTAAGTGGAAAAAAAAAGCATGAGAAGAAGAAGCAGAGTCTGGTAAGTTCAGAACATGACATCACTGTACTGTAATCCATGCAATTAAAGAAAGAGAACACTAGAAGAGGCACTATGTAGTGTTGGAGAAGAAGTTCAAACTCTGAACTGTAATATTTACAATATCAATGAGGTAATAATACAAAACTCAGACATATTCATTTTCTCCGTAACTGAATAAAACAAGCTGTTCTCGGAGGAAAATATGTTCTCCAGAACACTGTTTGAAGCTAGAAAGGTGGCAGGGTCCACCACATATATACAAAGCAAAACAGTATGACATTGTGTTGTCCTTTAAGGTCAGTTTGTTTATTCAGTCATAAAAAATAAAGACAGTTTGTCCATTTAGTTTGTTTAGGCATGGAAAAAATACAGTCAATGAAGATCTTTCTCTTCTCATTCAAATTTCTTCCTCAAAACTACATATTGCACCTTTAAGTAACCAGTCGTCAAGACGATAACCATATGACGTGATCCACTGCCAAGCCCTACCTCATAGCGTAACATTTATCAAATTCTACACTTTGTTTTTTTAAACACACCAATTTGTTTCGTCTGAAGGCCAAAAACAGTTTCCAAAGGAACGAAAGGAGCTCCTCACATTTCACTCGAGCTCATCAGGCACAATCCACCTCATCAGACTGGTCGGACAAGATCCACCAAAGATGATTAATGCGCGGCTATTAAAGATAAAAGACATATCACGCATACTTTCGATGCAACTAACGAGGATCTAGAGAGGAGCAGGGGACTTTTTGGGCACTCGTGGTGACGGCCCCAGTCTACTGGATCTCTGCATGGTCTGATTTTACCACTGCACATTAACACAGACTGAGTCTAATTCAATGTGTAACCCATCACAGGAATAGTGTGAGCTTTGTAAGAGTTCACCTGGAAGATGGGCAATATGTTGATTAGCATCGTTTACATCATATGAGACTTTCTCCACTGTAAACTCTGACAAAGTGGCTTTACTGAAAAAAGTTGAGGAAACAGATTACCTCACACTCACCTTTAATTGGACTAATCATTTCAAGTTGTTAAAACTTTTTAACCCGATAAAACTTAAGTTTAAAACTCGACTTGGTAATTCTGAGGTACATTTTTTTTTCCCTTGTGTTTTTTAAAAGTACAGCTGACTAAAATTCACAGTGCATCGTTGTCGATCTCGGACATGGTTATATCGTGTTGTCTTTTCCTGGTTTTACAGGCTGCGTTACAGTAAAGTGATGTCATCTTCTGAACCTACCAGACTGTTTTACTTGTTCTAATACTCATCTTTACCAACTTTATTATTATATCCACATTACTTATGATAACTGATCAAGAAATCTTTTTATATTAATGTTTTCTGAAAAATTCCAATACTGAATTTTGTCAAAAAGAGATATACAGCATATTATATAACGCAATGTAAAAAAAAAAAAGCCCTGAGTTCACCCTAAATCTACTTCTCTCTGTATATTTATAGCTTTGGAGGAACCAGTTTAAAGGTGCAATATGTAGTTTTGGGGAAGAAATGTTAATCAGAAGAGAAATATCTTAATTGACTATTTAAATGCCTTAACTCTCTTTGGTTTGATGACAAGACTATTTCATTCTGTTTTACTCTGCTTATATGTGGCGGACCCTGCCACCTTTCTGGCATCAAACAGTTTTCTGGGGACCTTATTCCTCAGAGAACAGCTTGTTTATTCACTTATGGACACAATAATTATTTTTGAGTGTGTGTTTTTACCTCATTGATATTGTGAGTATCAGAATTCAGAGTTTGAGTTTATTCACCAACTCCACATAGTGCCCCTTTAATAAATAAAAAAGAAAAAGAAAAAGGAAATCTAAATCTGAAAACTTCAACTTTCATTTCCAGACATTCTCCTCTGGAAAGTGACAGGAAGCAGCTCCAGCTAATCTAATCAGACGGCTGTGACTTCTACACCGAACTTTGACCCTCGCAGGTCATTACTGCTCCGCTCGTTTGGCAGGCAGGAATACGCGTCATTTCAATGGAAACATTTACCGTATCATGGAATAAAATAAAAAAGAGAAGAAGAAGAGTGAGAGCTGCTCACCTGTACCATTCCAGCCCCTTATCATAGAAGCGGTCGAAGAAGTGCGGCTCCGACCCGACGGCTCTCACGTCCGGATGGATGCGCAGGAACTCCAGCAGCGCCCGTGTGCCACCCTTCTTCACCCCGATGATGATGGCCTGAGGAAACTTCTTGCTGCCGAAGTTATTGGCTATAGAGATGTTATTCGAAGGAGAATCGCTGTTCGTGAAGTCCGACAGCTGTTCCCGGACGAACGACACCTGAGACGCGTTGTACGCGCCGGGCTGCCGCGCCGACGTCTCGTGTCCATCGTTCACCACGATCTTGTTGTGATAATTACTCTGCTGGTCGTAAACAGGCCTGGGCAGCGAGTCACAGTATCCGTTGAGGCAGTAGAAGAGGTACGTGAAGAGAATGATCATGGTAAAGAAGACGGACAGCTTGGACTGCACCCTCAGGTGTCCAAAGTTGAACGCAGCTCTCCATTTACTACATCCCATGAGTCGCAATCCTGAGCGCGAGGACACAACGCAGGAAACATGTCATATCAGAGCACTTCATGCCACTGACTGCCAAAAAAGTTAAGTCAAGCTGAGGGCGCTCCGGAGAACCCGCCGAGCTCGGTGCGCAAGAGCAAGTGGCGCAGAGGTCGCCCCCCGCGCGTCACCACGCTCCACATGCTCCTCGGCTCATCTCACGCGCCCCCCGCCTCTCTCCGCGCCCGCCAGAAGCATCGCACACAACTTTAAAGGTCTCTCGGTGAGGTGGTTCTGTCCGCGTCCCGCAGCGCGCAGTGCCTCCCGTGCGCTCCCGTGGCTCCACTGGCAGCGCCTCCGCAGGAAAACCCTCAGCAGGCTCGTCTGCCCGTGTCGCTGCCAAATCCACGCCCTGTTTATCATCCGACACGCCCCCTCCACCCGGCAGCCCGCGCCACACCGAAACAACAGCAGAAAAATAATTAACAGGCGCGCTCCGCCCTCTGCACGTCTCCTCTCACTCTGTTTTGAAAGCAATTTCAGAGAAATATAGTCATTAGTGTGATTATATTTAATGCACTGGTAGAGGAGGGAGATATCTGGAACGCGCTGATGAAGGGATATTAGTTTTTTGATTGCAGACTGAGGATGTAATTTCCCCTCATTTCCCCTCAAAATCACCACATCCACCGTGGAGCCTTCTACTGGCAGGCCTGTCCTGCTCTGAGATCAGTCTTATATCCTGAAAGGACCTGCGGCCACCTGCTGTCTGCTCGCCCTCCTGACCACACACCCCCGTGGAGCCAGCCATGACAGACACGTTTAACCTTTGCACTCCGACCTACAGGGATGGACAGGTGTGTCATCAGCTTTCTCTAGCGTCTTTCTCCCCTTGTATGCGTGTTCGCATGAGACCACAGTAAACTTCGGTAAACAGGAAGTCACACAGGCCTCCATCAGCTCCTCTGCCTATCAGTGTCTTTTGTGCAGTGCAGATAAAGATCAGAACCAAGGTCTTCATGTGTTTCTTTAATCTTAGCTGTTTTGTTAAAGTGGCTCTATGTAACAATTTGCAGCAATTTACAGGTAGCGGGCAGCATATCATCGGAACAACGGCTAACTGCTGCTGACTCTAGCTATCGTTAACTAGATAGCTCAGTTAGCTGCGCAGGTAGCGGTCCAGACTGGAAGCTCCGAGCACCGTGGATGTGTTTGTGTTTACACCGCTAGCACAGAAGCTTTGGTTAGCATGCTAACGTAAGTTAATATCTCTACAACACAAGACACGGATCAATATATCAAAGGTGTAATTTTTTTAACATTGTTTTCAAATTCTTACATATTGCCCCTTTAAAGCTGCAGCACTGCGGGGGGTTTTTGTAAAGGAAGTGGTTCTCAGAAGTTTTAATCAGAAGAGAAAGTCCTTCATCGACTGATTTTGTATGCCTCAACCAACTAGATAAACCAACTGTCTTTGTTTTCATGACTGAATAAACCGAATAAACAGACTGACCTTAAAGGACAATTTCACATGTTTAACTTTGTTTATATGTGGCGGACCCTGCCACCTTTCTATCTTTAAACGTTGTTCTGTGGACCTTTTTTTTCCCTCCATGAACAGCTTGTTTATTCAGTTATGGAAAAGTTAAATATTTCTGAGTTTTTATCACTACCTCTTTGATACCGTAAATGTAAAAGTTAGAATTTCTTCTCACATAGTGCCCCTTTCAGAAAAAATGTGCCTGCCATGTGAGACATTCACTGAGACGCAGCTTTCAGAGGCAAAATCCTTTATATCTCCCGGTGAAACTATTCCTGAACTTTGCCAAGAAAGCCCGAGGACACAGATTATATTTTCAGCGGCGGCGACACAGTCAGATAAAATGTCTCAGTCCCTCCCCCCCGTGTGATTGCCGTGTACCGGAGGAGCCGCCTGCTGTATTCCAGCAACCTGAAAGTGCTCTCTGATGATCCTCGCAGTTTACGGCTGGTCCAACCAGTTTCTTTTTGAGTCTTCTCTAAATCAGACTTTAACGGCCACCGTCACTGTCACAGTCTGACACACGTTTGTATGTACTCACACACAAGTCCACTGAACAGGATGGCACAGTCAACTGCTGATAACAAATACAAACTGTAGATAAGAGAGGAGGCTCCCGTACAACTCACCCTGCATACGTTAACCACTGAACCCGTACCATTCCAATACTACTCATAAAATTTCCCCTCAAGTGGCTACAAAGACGCCAGGTTGTGTTAGCGCTGGAATCGGCACCACAACTGGAGTCAACGAGCCGGCTCTCAGGCCTCCCGGTGGAAACAACCAGAGCAGACGGACAAACACGGACAACGGTCAGTTAGATGACAGGGAACACAGTGCAGAGGTGATTTACAGCCGCTCTGACTAAGAGGACAAGAGGACGCGTCGGGTTCAGGCAGGGACACGAAGGTGTGCAGCAGGAGGAGGAGCAAGAGGGAGGTCGGGGAACCAGTCAGTGCCGTCCTCCAGAGGCCTGAGCCGGAGTCAGAACAGCAGATGTACTACCAGTGTACAGATAGAGGACAGAGACTGGTCGGGACACTATGCTTTGCTCCACGAAGCTGCAGCTGCTGGGGGCGATAATGACGAACATGAAGAGTATGAAGAGTCAGAAAGTCTGCATCGTGAGGAGGTCAGGGTCGGCCGGGTGGACATTTCCCTAAACCTAACCCAGAAGTTTTGATGCCTTTATTTTGAAAGTTTAACCATTGTGCTGTTGCTTTCCCAGATATCCCTGCAAAACACACACACACACACACACACACACACACACACACACACAGACAGATGTTTGCCATAACACCATTTCTTCACATTCTGATAACTCTAGATGACAGGGCAGACAAACACAGACGCCCACACGGAAATACATGATTTACTTTAAAATCAGATTTATCTTGTAATCCAGGAAAAAAAAAAAACCCTCTGATGATGGAAAAAACGCCATCATTCAGTCATCCAGTCCAAAAATCAGGATTGTTGTCAGTCCCTCAGAATGTCTTATCAGAGCTTATCCTATCCATTAGACACAGATGATGAACAACCATACGGGAGACATCCATCACAGAGGACAGAGACGAGCCGACTAGTCCCTCAGACGCCGTGACACACCAGCCTGCATCACAGCAGCAGCCGGAGTCTTGGCAGGTGTGTTGTTGGTGTATTTTACAGAATTGAAACTTGAGTTTCAGGTTGGACTCATCGGGCCGTGGTTGAGTGATCTCGGGTAGATCTTATTAAAATCTGTCTTCGCTGGAGTTCACACCTCGCCTTCATTTCCCCCCACATAGTTTTCTGACGATAAATGTGTTACAGTATAAATCACAATTTATTGGCACCTCCACCGTACATGTTGTAATATAAGTGGGGTGCTACATGGCAGAGCGTCCATATGGATGATAAATCTGAAGGGGATGACAATATCCAATCGACCCGGGCTCCTTCCAACTTGGCAGTCTGTCAATTTCTCAGAGTCTCTAAACAGAGAAGGCATCATTTACCCTTCTGTGCTCTCCGAGCTCTCCTCCGTATTGATCCGCAGCGATGTTGAAAAACAATCGGAGACGTGCCACTCTGTAGTCAAAGTGATCAATATTGTGAGCTTGCTTTGTGTTGTTTAATGTGTTCTGTACAGAGCTGATCGGGGTCTTTGAAGGCGGTTTCTTTTTTCTTTTCTTTTTTTTCATCTATGTTTGTCCCAATTTGTTAAAATTGAAATCTAAAAACAAAATGTCTTTCAGCATCCTTCTCCATTATTTAAAACATACATTGTTATGATTATTTATGTGGTGGAGTTAAAAGATAGCTGTATCTGCTAGATAGTTAATATCTGGCTCATCCGGTGTAATCCAAGTGTCCAGATCCCAAATTGATTCGAAAAGATGCTATTCACATCCTTCGCGCGCGGCTGAGCTCCTTCACCTAGCTCAGATGGGATGCGTGCTAGGGCTTTTAGCTTAGCAGCTAGAATGAAGATTTTGGCTTTAAAAGAGGTGGAAACACATTTTTTTGATGGATTTGAACAGTTTTTAAACAAGTCTCCAGCTACTTCAGTTGTAGCTGTTCAGAATCTGGAATCATTGATTTGTTGTGTGGCTCCAGAATTGTTTCGTGGACTACAAAACTTCACCTGACTCTCCATCTGCATTGGGGTGAATAGCTAATGACTGAGGTTTCACTTTTGAGTGAATTTACCCTTTAAATCTATCACTGTTTTGCTAGTTAACTGTCTGTCCATCCAATTTTAATACTGAAATCACTCCAATAAATGAATTTATGGATAAATAAATAAATAAGTGATTTAAACCAAATTGTTAGAATTAATTAGAGTCAAACGCTAAATATCTTGAGCAGGAGTTTTGCATTAGCAGGGTTTTGTCTCCTTTAGCTAAAACCTCATCTAGTTATGTGGAACAATCGACTGAATCACCAAGATATCAACACGAACATTTATATTTCTAATATTGGATAATAATATGAGGGGGGAAAAAAGAGAAAAGCTAGTTTTGTTGTCATTGTGTTAGCATGATGTTGAGCGCTTGATATACAACTATGTTTCCAAAAAAGTTAAGATGCCGGAAAAAAAAGTGAATAAAAACAGCATGCAATCATTTGAAACCATTTTAATCCTGAGAGTGACAAGCAAACTGATTTGCGGGACTCAGAAACTTGAGTTAAACATCAGCTATAAAGCAGAACGTATAATCAAGTCTTTAACAACGTGGAGAGAAAATTAACCCAGCCTCTGGATTAGACAAAAACTGCAGGCATATCTGTCTGAGCCAGACCGTCTGATGTATGGGAACTTTACTCTCTTTGACAGTTTACAGGAGAACACCTGAACTAAGGTATTCCCCCACACACACACACACACACACACACACACACACACCTGTGTCAGTGACAGACATCCTCTGTGTTGAATTCCTAGCGGCCTGTGTAAGGTCTGAGCTGTGGGAAGGCAGACAGCTGTGCAAAGCTTGGTGACCGTTCTGGTCTGTAATTCTGGGTAAAGTCCCTGTGACGACCTGCAGCGCTGCTTCAATGACAGGAGGCCTTCCTCAATGCAGACCGGTCCAAGTTCGGACTTGTGTGGTCGGAAATTCGAACTTGGCAGGTTCATGTTGGGAATCCAGACTGCTGTGTGATCCGCTTGCAGCTGAGGTGGCGAGCTCAGCTGGGCTCGATCATACTTCAGCACAACTGTACCCTACTGTACTGTCATCAAATAATCTCAACCCAAAGCTATATATATGTTTACTTCATCTCTAAGAGTGAGACCAATTTATTTCTTTGAAAATGTTGATCAGCCAGTCTTCTCCTGGCCCATTAACGCAGCATTATGTAACTTTTTTATCTTAAAATAGCAGCTTCAGAATCACTCTAATGGTACGGTGTCTCATCACTTGTTTCTGCAGTTTTAAAGTTTTTAACACATTGCACTCAGAAAACTGTTGGTGGGCGCGAAATCTCTACAACATTTCTACATAATGTTGCTTTAAATTTAAGTCCCTTAATATGAACTTGTTAATAAAGCTCAACAGTGAGGGGCCAGAAGTGAAAAAATCCCCATTCGCAATCTGATTTGAGGATTTTGATTGACATCCATAATGTCGCAACCATCAAAGATAAACTGACCACGCGCTAGGAGGTTCGGAAAAAAGTCAGCATATCAAGCTTGTTGTAAGAAAAACTACACTACCCATAATTCTTAAGTGTAACAGTGAGGTTGCAGATGGACGAAGCCCACCTTTGCTTTGGAGATATTTACTGCATCTGCCGTTTAAAGCCTTCCAAAAAGCTCTGCAGCAGAGATTTACCCTCAATGAATCTTAAACCGACATATGTATTTTATCCACAGACATTCTGTTTTGTGTCTCCTTTCAAAAGGGCTTTTCTGTTGTGTTTTTTTTTTTTTGTTTTGTTGTGTTCTTCACAAAAGCGAATCCCCTCGCTGTTTCAGGTCAAAGTGAATACGCCAGACTTCTCAAGTTGTCCTGAGGGGCGTAGCAGCCATTGTCCCGCAGGAGAGGAGAATACCAGGCATTGTCCCGGTGTTGTACTGGATCACTGAGGATACAATACATGTGAAGAGCTGTCTTCAAATGGCCTGTTAACTCACCTGGATGGAATGTGTGTGTCTCTCTCTCTCTCACACACACAGAAGCATGTCACTAAATTCCCCCAGACATCATCACCATTAAAGGCCACGGAGGATTAAAGGAAGAGTTACGGACAGGGCTTCTTTTTAAAGTCGGTCCAAGAGATTTAATCCCAAAGTTTTCGAAGAAGCTGTCTCACTTTCCGGGCTGTGATCCTTGTGTTCAGACGGTCACAGCATTTTTAAATGTCGGCAGCAACCGCAGTTCACTTTCAGATGATCGGCAGTGAGGGTCGCCGCGATAGCTCCCACTTCATATGACCGATAAGTAGCGAAATTAGCGAGTGGAAGTCTGAGTTCCATCTTCCTTTGAACACAGCTTCCAGTGGCGGTGGCTTTCGCTGACGTATACACCACCGGTTTGTTGACATGAATGGGATTCTCTTTTACCGAGTGGGAGATAAGCTGTCAGAAATTCCAGATAGCCCTGACGCGTAATTACAAGACGGATGAGACAAGATTTTCCTCCCTCGTCTGCTTGTAATTTGAACATTTTGACGTGTATGTGGCACGGGCCGTGAGTGTATTATTAGAACTAGAAATCAAAGTCAGGGATGGCACCCGCTCCTTCCAACGAGAGTTAGTTCATTTCCTGCCTTGTTTCCATGTTGTGTGGTCCGCTGTATAAACTGGAGGCATGAGCATCTCTTTCACTGTACCGTCCTGCTTATTGCCCAAACATAGAGATGATGTCACATTCATGAAAACAGCTTTATTTGGCTCTTGAGCCCAAATTTTGAGTGTTAAGCCTTATTAGCAATGCAGTTATTTTGCAGTACTTTGAGCTAAACGTCCACGCTAACATGCTCACAATGACTACCTAAGTGTTAGTTGGTGATTTCTCTTGCGACACTGTGGCGATCCTGGTGCTATCACAATGCCACTCGTCGTTTATCTGACGCAGACAGAGAAGGAAGCATGGATTCATGTTCACAGTTTAACGCTTGATTGATAGCACTGCTAACGTTAGCGGCACAGGCTAACATTAGCAAACAGTGCTCCTACCGTGCCAGGTCTAGTTTAGGGACAAGAACTGCTTGATTAGGCTTTGCAAAAAAAAGATCTGTATTAAATTTAAGAACATTAATTGTAGACTTTATGATTCTGTAATTACAAACAGTGGGCTTTCTCTCCGCGGACCAGCGTCTTTCAATTGTCAGGATTTGTTTTTAAATTATGCAACGTAAGTACGTTAACGTACGTAAATGACGTAGTTTACATAGTGTCACGTGAGTATATTACGAGACTAGTGTAGTTATTTTAACTTGAGATCTTCTCCTAAACCTAAACACGTCGCTTCGATGCCCTTTCCCCCTGCAAAACAAGTTATTTGATCCCAACCAATAATTGCTTTTCTCTATTCTGCCATTTAAAATATCCCACAGTCGTCACAGATGATGGAAATATGAAAAGAGGTTTTACAATTCATCGTTATGGGATTTACTACTATTATAATTACTATAAATACTATTGAGCTTGTTTGATGTTGGATGCACTGACTGTCTAATGATTTACAGAACATTGTTGTTTGATGGGGCTCTGTGAGAAAAATGCCATCGGGCCACAGGAATTTTTTAGTTGGCGTAGCGAGGTTTGCCACTGGGAAAAATGACAACAATGCTCTTTTTTCTGACTGTATCCAGCTGTGTCTGCGAACACAACTGCGCTTTGACACCCTGCTGCGATAGTGCCACGCCACACCTGGGACATAAACTTGGTCTGGACACACCTCTTTACTCTGTCAACAAAACAACATGGAAAAAAAAAAAGCCGCAGCAACGACTGCAGATCTTTGATTGACAGTTAATCTCGTTAGGCACGGAAAACACCGCAGGAATTTATGTACGTCTTGAAGTCAACAAACCCCTGCAGATTACCAATTTAAAACAAAGCACAGACATCCACCAATAGGAGAGCCCGTACAGTCCCGGCATCTGTGCACTGTGACTGTGTGTTGTGTGAAAGCCAGTGGCAGGGCCATACTCTGAGCCATAACTGCAGGGCAGAGCTCTGCGGCGGGCTGGGTAAGTATAGGGCCCGGCAGCACTGTACATTATCACATGGGTGTGGCTACGAGCTCGCTGCTCGAAAATTGTTTTCAAGTGAGGAGTAAAGAGAGACTGTAAAGTGCCAGGCATGCCTGCACAGGATCGTCACCTCGCTGTGTGACACAGGGAAACTTGGGGGGTAACTATAAAAAACTGTTTGCTGTTTAAAGATTCACTACGTAGAACTACTACTACAAATTAAATAAACATCTTTGTTTTCATAGATGAGTAAACGGAATAAACGAACTGACCTTTTACTTTGTTTATATGTGGCGGACCCTGCTACCTTTCTAGCTTCAAACAGTATTCTGGGGACCTTATTGTCCACTGAGAGGAGCTGGTTTATTCAGTTGTAGAACAAATTATTATTTCTTAGTTCGGATCATGTCAAAATTCGGAGTTTTAATTTCTTCTCCAGAACTACAGAGTGCCCCTTTAAAGCTGAGTCATCGCAGAGGGAAAAGGTGAGTGTGGCTGCTTCCATGAAACTCGACCTGATGCCCTCCTGTCTTATCATATTTCCACTTTTACTGCAGGTCATTGTTGTTAAACAGCGGCCTTTGTCCCTAATGAAACCTCACAGTTTATACGCGTTGGTCAAAGGGAGCAAGAGCAGCCTTTTTTGTGTTAATATCCTGATAGATTTTTTATGTATATTTGTTCTTTTGTTGTTGGTTGTGTAAACTGTGATGGAAAAAAAGCATCTTGGCTGAGAGAAGTGAAACTGAAGGGAACGGATAGACTTCAGATGGTTCCTGTTTCTCGGGAACATTCTGGTTCTGCGCTCAAAATATTTCAGCATTATAAACATCCTCTCTGTGTAATAGGATGGGGGGGGGGGCATAATAATCTGTAGATCTGTGCTGACAGCATGCTGACCAATTGTATGACTTCAACTGTTTTTTTTTTTTAGCCCATTCAAACGGTGCAGGAGGAGATAATGCTGTTCAGACTCAGGTGTGTCATGCAGCGTTTGAGGTCAAGACAAAACATCACGGAGAGAAATAAGTGTATCACTTGACAAGATCAAGAGCAAAAATGGCTGAAACAAAATGTTACATTCACTGAGACGAGGAGTCGTGTTCTCCTGCAATTTAACAAAGCTTTAAAAACAATCCTCCGAAATAGAACACCTTACAATATGGTCTGAAACACAGGATTTTTTCTCGTCTTAAAACTCTTGATTTTACAATGTCCACTTTTTTGGAACAGGAAGGAATACAGCTGTGCATTTTTGAGGGTTTGAAAAGGTTTCATAAACCCAAAGTTTTTACAATTTCCTGTCTCCATACAAAACACAGAGTCCTTGAACTAACACAAACAGCACCAAAACTGGAACTGCGAGGTCTTCATGCGCCTGCATTCGTTCGTCGAGAAATTGATTCCTATCATTAAGATCAGGTGTTTTTGTGAGGGAAGATTGCGAGCAAAGGAAAACAGCTTGCCTGCTAAAAATAAAAAAAAAAAGAAAAGAAAAAATGGAGAACAGTTTTGTTTACTGCTTTAGTGGCGATGAAACAAGATATAACATATTAGCTGAGCCTCTCTGAATCCAGGCCGTTCTTTCGCTAAGTGATCCAATAACAGCTGAGGAAGCTTGGCCAACTTTCCTGCGTCCTGTCAAACTTATATGTGCTATGAGCAAGATTTGTCAAGATGGTTCAAACATAGTTGCTGGGGAAGCGGTGAAACTGACACACGACCATGGCCTCGCGCAAAGCGTTTTGTTTATTCTGTCCCCCGAAACCGAAGACAAAAAGAAATTTCTCGCTAAATTGATGCCTGGATCTTTACAGACACATCACAGTCTGTAAAGTCACATCTTAGGTGAACCAATGTTAGCAAAACCTTGATAGCTAACATTTAACAGTAAGCTTACATGAGGATGTTAGCTTAATGTAATTATGTATTGTAACATGATTAAAACATTTGGGAAAGGACAGGTAAGTTGCTTGCTGACAAATTTGAACGATGCTGTAAGAGGCCTTTGTGAATAGAATAATGACCACAAAGGGACTCAAACCCTCAATCTTATAATCCAAAGTCAGACAGCTTATCCATTCGGCCACACGGTCAGTGTGTAGTCCCATGTAACCAGTTGTTAGCAACCACCATTTTTAAGACACGTAAGCACTTAATGGTTCAATTGTGGGAAAGTATTCCCATCAAATCAGGGATGACAAGTGTGTTTAACTGACTATGAAAACATTTTGCGATTGAAGATGCTATATGTAAGAGTTAGTCACCTGTCAGATTCTGACTCAAGAAGAAGAGTCTTGTGGGAGCTCGGAGCACCAGGGTAGTGTTGGTGTTTGCACCACTGGCTTTGGAGCAGGATGGTATCAGGGCTAGCTGGTTAGCAAGCTAACTTCAATAAATATCTCTGCTACACAGTTCATAGACGCCGTTACATCGAAGCTGTGTCTTTAAATTCTGTTTGAAATTTTAGTTTATGTAATCGACTAATTGTTTTTTTTTTTTTACTTTTTCAACTAAAATGTGCACATATTGCACCTTTAATTCAATACCAGCCACTAATCGATTTATTGTCTCGCCTCTTAACTATTTTTGTAACCTTGCATCGTCACATGAAGTTAGACAAAGACAAGTGAGGTCACCAGCCAACAGCTCAACACAGGACTGAGGTCGGAGTACAGGTGACGTCAGACCCTTTTAACGACAGCAGAGCTATCAGCTGATCTGCGCTCGACTCCGCAGCAGTAAGCAATCAGCTCCTCTGATAGGTTATCTAACAGGTGTAACTCGAGCTAATAAAGACCACCGTGTAAAATGTGCCGATTAGAGCTGCCCGGCTCGCAGGTTATGTGAGTCTGCCTGTGTGTTCCTCTCGTGCAGGCATCGCCCCGCTGACCTTTTTTCCCCTCTGCATCAAAAACCAAATATTGAGCCAAGAATCTTGGAAGGCACGCTACGGCTCCTGAGCGATTTACTGCGCCGCATTGTAGAGGATCTCCAAAACCATGCGATTTCCATGATCCACGGTCATGATGTCATTCATGCAACAAAGACTGGCCTATAATCATCCTGGTCACTTCTTCTCTCTGCAATGAAATTCCACAGAGGAGGACGATATATCAGACTCTGGACCTCGGATGTAAATATAGAGCCACGCCGCACCGCGCTGGTAGACCATCTGATAGGTAGTTGCGGAACCCAAGGACAAAATAAAAATGACTAATGCTCGCGTCGGTCTCTTGCGGCGTTTGTGTGGATGCCTAAAGTTGGAAAACAGGAGCTTTTTTTTTTTTGAGCCGTAACTTCATCAACACGCCTCAGAATCCTTTTGTTTGATAGTATGACGCTCTAAGCTGCAGAAATCAGTGGACTGTGGCGCACGAGAGGGAAAACTTTGAAAACTAGCGAGATCTCCAGCAGTCTCGCCGCAGAATTATACCTTTGTGAGCTTGAGTCTGACCGACTGAAAGAGACAGGCAGCCTAAACAAACATGACCCCCTTAACCACCAGAACCACACACAAACAATACTCACACACACACACACACACACACACACACACACACCAGCGTCTGCTCTCCAGGTCTGCAGCAGGAGGCCCAGAAGAAAAGCTCCTGATTAAATAGTTTCAGAGCGTGCGTCGCTCCGGCTTGGGGGAACTCGGCGGCTTTGAAGCCGGTCGCTGTGTTTGGCAGTTATCAGCGCCCAGGCCTGAAGATAACGCAGTTGGACAGGACTCAGAGACGGTGTTTACAAACAGTCAGCGGCGATGTCAGGAGGCGTTCAGTGCGAAGCAGAAATGCTGCTCGGCCGACGCTTAAATCAGACAGCGATGATCGGGCTAGATGTGGCATGAAACCTGGATGTGCGTCTACCTGCAGCTGCCAGGACACGCCACGGAGCACTTTGTGTAAACTTTGAATCGGTTCAGAGCTGCTCCTGTTTCTCATCTGGTGGCTGTTAAAGGGTCAGTTCACCCAAATTAGACCTCTCGAGCAGTATTTAGAAGTGCAGATTTTATTTACCCCAACACCATAGAGGTGAAAAAAACTAAACATTTTTTGCTCTCAAAGCATCCAAAATGTACATTTTAAAGCTCAAACAGTGGCGACCGCGCCGGTTCAGCTCAGGTCTGGCATCGGACACTTTATTGCACGGCCATCTGTCATCACGCTCTCCTTCACTTGCTGTCATCTGTCTACTTTTAACGATCCAATAAATGCATGAATTTTCCAACAAAATCATTTTAAAAGCTTATCTTTCCAGAAACAATGTTGTGGTCTTTCAGCAAAGCTATTTTCTACCAGGAAAGCAGCCCCTGATGACTCCAGAGGCTCTCCACTGTGTGCTTTGTTCAAATAGAAAAGCAAACCTGTAAGCAAAAAATAAAGCAAAATATAAAATCTTTGAAATGAGTGTCTTGTTAGCAGACTTAAAAAAAAAATAGTAATGTATGTGGTGGAAAAATTCAACAGCAGCAGTAGAGTGAGGGATTCTTCATAGCAACTTTAAAGGTGTTAAAATTAAGGTTACAGCATCTGGAAGGCCCTTCTCGACATCCTGTCCAATGTGTGACCGTTTTTGGACCTTTCTGAAATCGACATTTTGACAAAAATCTCCCAGAGACAGACCAGCAGGGTCTGAACTTTTTCATTCAACACACAAGTCCTTCTGTCACTTTTCGTCTGTACAAATAAGTGCAGCACCATGAATAAAGACTGTCTGACCTTTTTACAGGGTATTTCGCAGCACCTTCGTGTATCTGAAACAGTGTCGTATGCCTTTAGACCATCGCTGGATGACATTTTGTACATGTCAAGTGTACTCTGGCCTTTGGCTTCCAACTGCTGTCCCTTTCAATTCTCTGGACTGAGTCGCTGCTGACTAGACCTTTTGGAAAACATGGCGTACATCTAAAACACACACTCCTCTCGGACAGCAGTATTGTGAAATACCGTGGTCACATGTAGACACATGCAAAACATATAAACACTCAATCAAAGCCGATGTGAAACGTCACAGAAAGGCAATATGTCAGTAAAATCCCTCGTTGCTTTCTAACTCAAATCCCATCTGGAGCCGAAAGGTGTCGATACGTCGCTGTCTGCTCCGCCCGTTCGCTGACTTATTGAGCAGCAGCTCAATGCTCTGGATCTGCGAGGATGATGTATGGTGAAACACATGCGGCATCCGCAGGGACCTGAGAGATGCTGCTGACTGACACTGGGGACGCAGCGGTCCCGGTGAGCCGGGGCGCTGCGGTCCACAGGCACCGCGTGTCAGGACATCAAGATGGATGGTGCAGATAGACTCTGCGTCCAGAGGCTTGGGGCTAATTCAGCCCAGATGCTGAGTGACTCTCGTCCCACTGATGGACTGGTTAGCTGACAGTTTGACTCTTTCAGACACATTTAAAGGTTTTGTTAACAGACCTTCTTTTCTGAACTCATTGTGCAAGTAGGAACTACTCATTCACTCATTTGGAATACCACTCAACCCACAAAGAAACAGCTTGAGTAGCATAAAGTAGGATTGTCTCTGATTTGGCTTTGAGACTCTAAAGTTTGTGGAACCCTATATTTCAGGGTTAGGGTCAAATAAACACTTCTGACTTCTTTTAACTTGCTTCTGTAAGTTAACAGTCGTACCGTATTCAACCGACATCTCATATGTAATGTCATCTGTTCCTAAACCTTACCAAGTAGTTTGTTGAACCTAAACGAACCAGACTGTGACCGTTAGGTGTTCATTTATGTTAACACGATGACGGGAAGGAGTGGAAAATCACCTGCAAGCAAATTGGTCTTCGGCGTTAAGCACCGCAGTGACTTGAAAGTGTAAAGTTGTGTTATTTGCAAGCAGATAGATAAGACCGAGTATCTTTGAGAAAATTGATTCTGTAATCTGAAGCTTAAATTAGTTCGCTGCTGATATTGGGGTCCAATTCAGCAGCTTTGGCGCTATGGGACCATCTTCATGGCGATGATAGATGAACCGCCTGGGTGTTAATGTCACAATTACACAAAAAGGACCCAGACGCAAGATGCACAGGCAGGCAGGCTGTATAACAAATAAGGGAGATTTAATGAGCTATTGTCGAAGTATGAAAACCAAAATCCAGTGTCCAAAGTTCAACATTCAAAATGCAGGCAACAAAAGACAGGTAAAGGAAAGTCCAAGGAAAAAAGAAAAATACAAAACCAGTAAACCACAGGGAACAGGTCGGGAACACAGGAGCGAAACAGAACATCGGGAACACAACTGACCAGGAAGCAGAGAGTCACAACAAGAAACTAAAAAACAGGAAATAACTAACCAAACCCCCAAACTATGACAATTATAGCATTTAAAAGCCCTCTGCAAAGATCAAACTAGCAATAAACCATGGATACTGAGAAACAGATTTGAAATTATTAAAACGGCTGCTCCTAGTTTGGCAACACTGACAATATTGTTTAAAGAAAAAACTGAACGGAAATACAAAGTGGAGAAAAACACTTTGCAACCCCGTCCAGAATGTGCCCGTCCTCTGGACCACGACTCATACTAGAGACTAAAAAGTCAGAACATCTTGTCGTCTGCGGCGTTTTCAAAATAAATTTCCTCAATTTTATGTGGGTGTGATATTTTGTCGGTGGAATCTCCCCTTCGGGCATCTAGCTTTGAAACCCATTAAAAGATAAAGAGTGATTAACACATGAACAAACACAGAAAAAAAAATTATGTTTATGAACACTTTCTCACGCTGCGCTTCTGAGTTACTCTCGCATCCATCAAATTGCATCATTTTGCACCAATGTTTAACAATCATATGCGGGGAAAATAAATCAAAGCATAAGACGTCCACCCTGACGGAAAACTATTTGGCTGCCAGTAGCCGTTAAGCACAATGTCATTACTTTTGCGCAAAATGACATCACACACCTCTAACTGACAGCAAGTTCAGGCCTGATGGTGAGGCATCTTCACTCCAAAACATGTAAACCACAACACATTTGCCATGTCATCCTCAAAACAAATGTTATCTGACTTTCTGTCAGCCACGACACCGCTAACACGCCCCGATGTTGCCATGGTGAAGCAGCTGCCCCCTATGAGTCGAGGCATTTCTATCCAAAGAATTAATATGTGTGTGTTTGTGTGTGTTTTGGCAGCCGTGCCCCTCTAATATGCCCTAATATCCATGATTTCATCCACCTGCTTTATGGCCCAAGGGGGGTGGGGGGGAGGCAGCGATGACTGATGGGACAATTTTGGATAATCATCTTATCTGATCTGGAGCTCATGAGCTGAAACCCGAAAGAAATTACAGGCCGTAAATTTGAAAAGTCACCTATTCCGAAATACTCTGGGGGTTTATCCACTTTGGGAAAAATTGTGTTTCTTCAAGTCTGTTTCTATGAAATAATGTTTATCAAGTCTGGGAAAAGTGTTTGTTTTCATTAAGTACTCGAATTTACTCTAATTTACTCTATCAATCATTTTGCGGTTAGGGGATTTCTATCCGAGCTGTTTGTGTTTAATGGAAGGTTCACCTGTACGGCCCAGAAAGGGAAGGTGAGGGTCCCTGAATGCATCAGGATGCTGAAAATGCAGCAGAAATGACCCTTTAGGAGGTCCAGCTGCCCTCTGAATAGCCTCACTTTTTTATCGTGTAGGTAGCTCTTTCATGTCTACCAAAAAAAAAGGGCCGCCAGGTTAATGCAGCACTTAAGTGACCCAGCGGTGTACCGTCTGACCTTTAACCCCAAGTTCTGTGTAAAAGACGAGTTCACACTTCTTTGAGAGAAAGATTTCTCTTCCTTGGGTGTCGACAGAAAACCCACATTGTATGAGTCATACAGCTGTGATGAGAACGTGAATTATCACTCACGTATTTGTCACGTAGTCGAGCGCGAAATGCCAAGAGTAAGCATTTTATGAACCGCATCTCTGTTCAGTTCTGTTTGGTAGTTAGCATATTTGTGGTGGACACACCTTGTTGGTGCCAAGAACATACCTTTGAATTCTGGTTTACTAGGAAATGGACTTGTGAAGCAGTGACGGGAAGGTTGCTATCAGTTATCGCTGTCAACCTAAGAGGGAAAAAAATCTGTGTCATAGTGTATTTTCTTTCTATATTCTGAGAATATCATGATACCAATAAATATAGTCAGGTGTTGGTAAATAAAAAGAATGGGGGAAAAAAGACAACAGGGCTAAAAGAGAAACACATCACAAGAGAAAAAGCTATGTCAAGACTCAAAGGTTCAAAGCAAAGCATCCTTGGAAACACTGAAGATCACAAACATTAAAAGAGATACAATGATGAAGCTAAAAACGAAAAGTATATCAGCAGTTTTGATAATTTTCGGAAATCATACCACGTCTAAAGGAAAAAGTAGAGACTGAAGGAAAATAACAAAAAAGGAAATAAACAAACACAGGAACACACTGGGATTAGTGCAAATAAAAGAAAATGTTAGCATGCCAGGTTTTTACAGTCAGATGTGCTGAGTGGATCTTGCACATGATGTCATACAGGTTGAACATCCTGTCCGGTGTGTGGGCAGAGGTCTTTAATTTCTTTACTTTTAGATCTATAGTGAATTCATTGATTTCAGGCATTTAACAGAACATTTTTCAGTTAGAAAAAAGGTTGCTTTTGTTTTGTTTTATTGATGAGGACAGCCTTAAAGTGATAGTTGGGGTCCTTTGATATGGACTTGTATTAGGTACTATCCCTTGTCAGTTCATTACCTGCAATAGGTAATGAATCTAAAAGCAGCACACAGCACTAACAGGCAAGCAGGGCCTCTGTTAGCCATCTAAAAGAGGGCCTGCGTAAAAAAAAAATATTTATATCCGTTTAAGTGCCTGCAATGTTCTGAAAATGTTTGGCACATTACATTTCTGTCAGACAGAAACTGAAAGTCAGACTGTGACAGCAACATTTCATGAGGGAATGTAGCGCCAAAGGAACTGGCTGTCTGACGGCAATAAAAGGCAAAATGTTCAAAATATAGCGTACACTAACAATAGAAGGCCCCCAACGATCACCTTAAGCAGCTGTAGAAGAATGGGGGACGATGTTGACTGAGAATCCTGAGGAAAGCTGCTGTGGAAAGCAGAAGTGAACTTTAAAATAAATGACAGGTTTTACTAGTCAGTACATGAAAAAAGCGAATTACGGCTGGAATGCATCAAACTTCATAGACCGATGGAAAAAACAGTGCATGACGATTTGAGGGGTCTTTAATTACAGAACTCACCTCAGTTATCTGATCTCATCTCCTCTGTATGCACTTTTATGCTTATCTCACACAGCCACCGGGCTACTGTGGAGTCTGACAGGCAGAACATAACACAGCTGCTGCCAAGGCTGTGGGTTTGATTGCTAGCGGGACCACCTATGCTAAAAATGCATGCACAGAAAACATCCACCGAATGGACTGCGCCGTGCGAGAGGAACAAACTGCTGCAAACCGCTCGCCTGCCAAGACAACACAAGAGGGAATTTACTCAGCCGTGACAGCCTCGATGCAAGGTCGGGCTCCTCCACCACACTTGAGGACTGAGACTCATTTGAATACCTTTGGCAGCCTTGCAGAAGTTGAGCTGGATGGACGTGGAGAAGGGCTCTCCAGAATATTCAAATTGTTGATGCTGAGGGTTCAACGGCATCGTACGAATGTTATGATGACCTCTCGTAATTGCACACTACAAGAAGTGATGTTTTGAAAGAAAACATGCTTCAAACTGTACTTGTCTGTGGTGAGAGCAATAAAACAGAGGTCTGTGTGTGTCTATTTGTGTGTGTTTTAGAGAGTGTGTGTGTGTGTGTGTGTAAAGACATCAATACATCAATGCATGCGGTAGCTTAAGGTGAAAAGAGATGTGAGAGATGTGTGGTGCCCAAGAAGAGAACGGCAGACAGTGTGTTGATTGGCACGCATGTTTTTCCTGGGATTGTATTTGTGTGTGAGTGTGTGTGTACTTCCTTTGTAATGATAGCCCTCAGTCTCTCTCCAGGCGGCCAGGCTACTCCTCTAAACCTCAGGGTGTTTGCCAACCCCCAGAGCCCAGAGGATATGGCCTGCAGCTGGGCCACAGAGAGAGCCTGAGCCCCTGTCTGCCACTGACACAACCAATATCATAATTAATGCATGACAACAAACACAGACTGTGTTCATATATGACAGGAAGCTTCTACATGTGCAGCGGTGGGAACACACAGGTAGTGCGCCACATACGTGTATCACAAATTGTTAAAATCAGACTTTTCAGTAACTGGTGAAACTGGGGGACCAGCTCCATCTGTGGAGGAGTGGATGCGATGTAGAGGAATGAGAGCTCCATCTAGAGGTCGATCTGGAGAACCCCAGGTTATCCGCTCAAAGTTTTAAGACTGCCCCACACACCTCCAGAAAGGCCAAACAGTCCAATTTGATCAAGTCCAATCCAATAGCAATGTCTACAACCCTGCCTTACTCTAAATATTAAACCAGACATAATTGTTTTACCATATTTTATGGATCCTCGTGAAATTAGAGATACCAGCCACCTAAATACCCCTGTTTTTTCCATGAAGATCCATGCATTATTCCCAGGAAAATTCATGAAAATGTAAAAAAAACAAAACAAAAAAACACCCTACCTCACAGTGTTAAAGAACTCATTCATCTGGACCTGCACCAAAAGTTAATGGGGTTCTAATCTGGGCCGAGACCCGACCTCCACCCAAATTTCATTGAAATCTGTTGAGTAGTTTTTGTGTAATGGTGCCCACAAACCAACACACAAACAAAAGAACTTGAAACATGAAACACAAAAAACAAGACCTCCTCTGCGAAGGAAAAAAATTATGACATAATAGATCTCTTTCATTAAAGTAGCAATATAACACTACAAAACAATCTGTGAAAGTTTCAAATTGAAAATATTGTGTTACTAGATTGTAGGAGCCATGAATGAATTGGTAGGTGCTTTTTCTATTAGACACAAGGTGAAGGGATACTGTTATCTTTTGGTGGTTGTTTTGGTTATGATATTTTATTATGTGGTCATATTGAATGGGGGATAGCGGGTCACATGGATATGGGCGGGGTTATTAGTTAATTTAGGCACCTGTTCATTTCTCATTGTGAGAGTGAGAGAGAGAGGGTGAGCTGGGTCGCTGTATTTTTGTTGACCGCTATTTATCTTTTGATCACTGTGATTACTTTGATTTTGAGTTTGTGCATTTTATCATGAGTTGATCATCGTTTTTCGTAAATAAAAAGTTGAAACTTATTTTCGAATAGCAGTGAATTCTTTTAGGAAGCGCATCAGACAATCAGGCCCAACCTCAGTCTCTCAGCGACTCATTTGTTCGTTGAAATCGCCATGTAGATAAACGTGCTTAAAGTATCAAAAGTATCCAAAGTTGTACATGCACTGTTTTGAGTGTTAAATCTTAAAAGCATATTTCCTTCTGATTTGCAGTGAAATACCTATATGTAGTAAATAAACAGAGAGAGAAAGAAGACAAAAATCTATCAAACTATAATTTATTTCTGGTATTGTTATTGTTCCTCCATATGAATACACTGACAGTGGAGGATAAATGAGAGCTATCCTTTATCATACTAAACTCTTGACTTGTATGTGAGTTTTTCAAAGTAAAATGCAAATACACAAGAGTTCTGAGAGACGGGGCAACCCCAGAAGCAATTTTTAATTGGAGGGCCAGAGGTGGCCACTGAAAATGTTGGGGTGGCTACAAAAAAGCAGGGGGTTGGATACTAACAGATGGTGAAAAACCACCTGGATGGCTGTTAGTTGAATCTTATTTACATTACTGATTTACTGCAAATGTAAAACATCAGCTAGAAGCATGATATACACACACTTCTCATGACCCCCCCTGGACCCTCCTTGGGGACGCCACTTTGCTGTCACTGATTATTTCGCACAGGCAAAACATATCAGTTCAAGTAAACCAGCTCACAGTAGGTGACTAACAGAAACAAAAACGTAGCTGAGTCATACAGCAGATCAACAGTGTTTCTTTTGCTATTGCGTAGTTGTGAAATAAGCATACAAAAGTGAAGCCTGACGAGAAATCTGGATTCTTGTGCATATATCATGCAAGTATGGTTACATTTATCTTCGGGAAGTAATAGAAGTAAATGACTCAATATGATGTCCAATAAAAAATATTAAAAACCTGCTACATGATTTTTTAAAACTGTTATGGTTGCTAAAATCACATGTGTATACTGGTAGTTTTCTTAAGAGCGACATAATATTAATAACAAATCAAAGTTAATATGTATTTAACGATGAGGTATTCGAGGAATGTAACTTCTTTTTTGGGAATATTTGCAGTGTGTGGTCCCGTCACGGTGTCACAGGCCGGTCAAAGACTCTTCAGCGGACAGGCCGTCCCTCTCGGGCTTTTTCTCCCGTCCACGTCACCCGCTGACCGAACCTGTTCACCGATCCCGGACCGAGCAGCAGATACAGCAGCTGGAGGGGAAACTCAGACCTCACTCTTTATTGCTTGTCGTTGCCTGCGACGGAGACAGAAGACAAACACACTTACTGCCACTCTGCAAGCATGTGGATTCTCAATTACAGCAAAACGTAAACTCTGATGCTTTGTTGCTACAGAGCCCTGGAGCTATGGAGGTGAGTGGAGTTTCGTTAGTGCTCGGGGCACAAAGGATTGTAAAGAAAGCACAAAATCTCTTTCTAGAAACAATGTCCTACTTGGCTGAAAGAATCTATACAGCTTGTTGGAGCCATTTTTCATGGTGTTCCACTTCTGGATTGAAAATACGTCCCAATTAAAACTGTTCTCTGTATCCCTTGGCATTATTTTAGGAAGGGATAGTGAGATTATTCTCATGAAACTAGAACATGCCACCCGGCTATGTCTCAATCACGTCTGTGGTCATCTTACCTTTGGTGGGGACAAACTTGAGCGAGTGGCTGAATATTCAGAACCGCGAGACTCCCTCTTGTGGGCCGTCATTTACAAACTCGTGGCCCAGACCGTTCCCACACTTGCCACACAGAACCTGCACGCGTGAAACACAATCACATCAGTTTCTGACTGTCGCATCGGCAGCAGTAAAACAGAGAGGGCTCAGAAAACCCACTGATGGCAGATATGAGATGTTAAGTTGTACCTTGAAGGCGGTTAGAGTCTCCATCATCTTGGTGACGCTGTCCTCCCGGATGGTGTCGGTGAAAGCCGGCCAGGGAGACGAGTGGGGGAACTTGGACCGGCTGGAGAACAGCGGGTGGCTGCACTGGGAGCACACGTACATACCTGCAGGGGACGGTCACTGTTAACAGTCGGTACATTATATCACTTGCACCTGAAAAAAACGCCTAAAGATAAAATAATATTACAGGGCAGTGGTTACGAGCGTGGGTATCGGGACCCCCAGATAGATGCCAAGTTAAGTCTGAGGAGTCACAACAAAATTCTGTTTCTTTAATTTTTGGGCTTTTTTTTTGCATTTCTTTCATTTAAATATCCAATTAAATAACATGAGTCATTGCTTAAAAGGTGCATTACATGAGTATTTTGGTTTTAACCATTAAAAAAGTAATTAAAATTGTCAACAGAAAGTGAAGAAATACACTTTTTATGCCATCTGTGTATCGGTGCCGCAGAAGTTAGCATGCTTACCAGCTAGCCTCTCCTGCTACAGTGTATGCACTCCAAATCTGTGCTGGTAGCTACACGGCTAACTGAGTTAGCTAGCTAAGGGCAGCTACAGTTAGCAGCAGCTAGTCTGGTGATTTGCTGCCCGGTATTTGTTTTGAATCTGACAGCAGGCCAGACTTTACATACTGCCCCTTTAATATTCAGGGGTCACACTCCCACGTTAAGGTTAGAAACACCATAATACAGCCATTTAACTTTAACTAAATATAGCTTGAGGCTATTGTAACTTCATTTCAAAACCAAACAACAAATATATGACCTGTTTGTTTGTGACCGTTATCAAATGTGACCAAAATCATGGAGTAAAAATAAAAAATAAAGGTGTGCTACTCTTCATGGATGGCCTATAACCTCAGGCGCTGTCACATCACCTGACCTTCGTCGTCACTCATCGCTGTGATATAACACGGTCATTGAACGTCATTTTTGCACATTAAAGATAGTTAATTTGTATCCAATAACTGTTTACACAAACAGGCCAGACACAGAAACGTTGCTCCTTTTAATCCAGGCGACCACCTGGAGGTTACGTCACAGCAGCAGCCTGCTCACCCAGTTTGAAGTGATCCTTGTAGATCTCGCTGCCGATGAACCGACAGAAAGACATGTCTGCACGGATCGGAGGCAGGTCGGATAAATCCTAATCTGGAATCTCTCACCCTTCAAATGGAGGTTGACAGCCGACCCGTGGACACGGTGCTGCTGTCTGCTCCTCTCGTGTGAACTGATCTCGAGCTGCAGGTTTAACAGCGGCTCCGCCCACCGCCGTGATCAGCTCCGCCTCCAGAGGTCAGTGTCGGACAACAGGAGGACCAATGGAGCCAAGATCAGTCATCACTGAGGGGAAAGATGAGCCGGAAACACACTGTTCCTCCTGTTTCAGACAGTTTCTTTGATTTTGGATAGCAACATCTATATCTATAGTAGAATACATCATCTGGATTTGAGTTGTCATCAGCTGCCACCTCTTCATTCGATCCATTTACCGTTAATTTTTTTTCCCTGAGTTGTATTCAATTTTAAGATGGATCTGAAGCAAATGTCCAGTAAGCTCATCGTGACTGTTCATCATCTCTGTTACCCTGACATAGGGTTAAGTATGTTTTCCTCTCATTCAACCTTTAATATAACATTCTGACAATAGGAATGTCGATGTGTTCACATTATTTTGTAAAAAAAAGTAAAACCTCAGTTGACAGTTCATGTAAAAATGTAAACTTCTCTCATCATCTGGACGGTGTCACATCCAAAGTGATATTTCAGTCAGCACTTGCTCACCCTCATGCCGGTGGAAAGTCATGTGAACTTTTGTCGCCCAGCGAAACAAGCTTTTATTTGCAGCATTCTTTAATCAACTGAAGCAGATGGGGACTTGTTTTAAATGTAAAAAAAAAATCAAATAAACCAAACCAAAACAAATCACAAAGTAGCTCCATAAACCATGTCCGGCTTAATAAAGTCTCACTGTGCACAGAGATCACAAGTTTATATGAAAAGATTATTTGCACATACTTCACTGTAGCTGCTGAGTTAAAAGAGTTAGCACGCACCCTGTTTCATGTTTTAAAACAGGTCCCCATCGAAGCTGCTTAGAGAACAAAAATGCATGTGATGTGATGAACTGATTTACTCGTTATGTGATACAGATTTTTTAAAAATCATCATGCATTCAGTTAACAAGAACTTGCTCACTTTGTTGTTAACTGTTTGCCAGCTTAGAAACTAATATATCTTCATCATCATGTCACATGTAAGCGCATACTCTGTTCTTTAATGTTACTGTACGAGAGAAAGAAACTATGAATAATATCACAGTTATTCCTTAAAATACATATTGCAAGGGGAAGGTAGAATCACACAGACAGACACTGAACCAATAATATGAATTTATTTCAGTGGTTGATATCTCAGACGAATGCCTGTGTTATCTGTGCCAGACTTTTATTAAGCACATAGCCCTGTTTGCTTTTTGTTTTATAAATAAAACAGAGTTTTGTCATGAAAATTAATATCCGTTTCTTGGTTGAAGCCGGGAGAGAACTCATATGATATTTATCTGTCCATTGCAGGTCTGTGTCCTTCATTCATACTTGCAGTAGTGCTTAAGTGCCTCTGGCAGCTCCAGCCAGTCAATGGCCATCCTGTGGACAATGTGCTTCTGGATGGCCTTCCTACACAACGTCTGCAAGGATGAGACTGAAGCAACGGAAACAGAGGCCAAAAAAGACAAAAAGAGAATGGATTAGCAGAATAAATGTTGTGATGATAAGTTAGTTGTAAATAATTGGAAATGTAGTTAAAGCATTAATTAGTTAGTGAATGGGTCCCTGGGCCAGAGACAGTTAAGATATCTCTTGAAGCAAAGTCAGTCAAAAGACTACAAAGAGATTCAAAATGATCACATAGAGATGGTAATGAAATGTAAAGTGATGTAGAACAACTACAAAGAGATGTGAGGCGACCACAAAGAGACTTAAAAACAACTACAGAGACTCAAACAACCACAAAGAGACTCAAATTGACCACAAAGAGATACAAAACAACCACAGAGAGACTCAAAACAACCACAAAGAGACTGAGAACGACCACAAACACTAAACTGACCAAAAAGACATGCAAAACAACCACAAAGAGATGCTAAACAACCACAAAGAGATGCTAAACAACCACAAAGAGACACTAAACAACCACAAAGAGATGCTAAACAGCCACAACGAGATGCTAAACAACCACAAAGACACTAAACAACCACAAAGAGACAAAAAACAACTGCAAAGAGACTCAAAACAACCCCAAACAGATGTGAAGTGACCACAAAGAGACTCACAATGATCACAAAGGAACACAAAACAACCACGTAGACACAAGGCAACCACAGAGAGATGCAAAACAACTATAAACAACATCTTTGAGTCGTTTTTATGTCTCAGAGCTCTGGTTCACCCGGGAAATGTTGAAAGAGTATCTGTCAGTATGCACACAGTAACACGTCTGTGCCCAGGGGCCCATTGTTTCATTATCAGTCCATGATTGAAAGTATCACTGCAACACTCACATCCATACTCCACCTGGACGATTTGGACACATTTAGTTGCAGCGAAGACGTCCACCACAGCGTAGAGAGGCTGGACGGCAGGGATCCCCTTTGCGGAAGCTCCCATGTCCTCACCATTGATGATGATGTGCATGTCGGCCAGGTCTCGCCCCTTCTGCACGTACATCACTCCTATCCGGCTGCGTCTGGCTGTGGGAGGCAGGGCGTTGGTCTTATACAAGTCATCCAAAATGTGGCTGTAGCGTCCGGGCCTGCTGCGACCGACCAGCTTGTCTCTCGGGATCCGAACGTTCTCGATGTACAAGTGAGAATCAGTGAAGAAAGTCTTTGGTTTACTGTTGTCGTCGCCTCCTCCTGCATTACCACCTCCACCTCCACCTCCTGCCGCATCTTCAACCTCCCCTCGCCCGAGCCTGTGGCCCCCAGCCGGTCCTCCGTCTCCAGCCTCTGGAGCCTCTGCTACGACATCCTCTATGACCTTGTTGTGGTTGCGAGTGATGGCAAACACCCAGCTGTCTCCTAAGTCCATCAGGTCCGGAATGGAGTATTCAGGTACCACCTCTAAGCCCCTGGGGTCCTTGGCAGTCAGGCCGACCCGCAGGTGGCCACACCAGCCCAGCTCCTTATCCTCGATCTCTATGAGGAAGATCTCCCCTGGCTTCAGAGGTTGTTTGCTGAAGCACACTCCGTTTGCAAAGCTCTCCACCCGGGTGGCCTTGGTCCCTGAGAGGTCCAGTCTGACGTTGGTACCATGGATGGGGTGGAACTCCATGAACTGGTCACAAAAGGGCTCCATTTTCTCTTAGATTCGCACCAGTTCAAGCACTCACTCTGTTTCAGGGGGAAGAAATGACCATGGAATAACTACCCAGTGGGATAGCGCTCCAAAAAAACAACAAACAGAAACAAACCTACCAGAACTCTACGGTCAAACAGTCAAACACATGGCCAGAGTGGAGACGCAACAACTTGCACAGACGAGATCCCTGCTCTGCCTATCTGTGGGCCACTCACTGAAGCTTCTGGTACAGGGCTATTTTTGAACCGCTGCATATGTCAACAGATGGCAAGGTATGTGTGTGTGTGTGTGTGTGTGTGTGTGTGTGTGTGTGTGTGTGATGAGGGGGTTGGCCAACATGCACTTGCCTACAGTCACTCACATGCGCACAAAGATTGAGGCGGGGAGCAACAAAGCCCCCCCATGGCCCTGCCGCTCATTCGATTTCTCAAACCCATGTAACTGCAGTAATAGCTGCGTAATTATCATAATACCGTATGCCGGGGAGATATGTTAAACAGCGGGCCCTCCGTCTCTAAAGATAGTCGTGCCATGCAAATACAGCCCAGATTGGATTCTTATGTAAAGCAGCAATTAAAGTCATACACCAAGATAAAGAGGTCTGTGGAGATTTATTGTGACAATGGAATTACAGATTAAGAATTTGAAGAGGGGTTATATTTAAAAAGGGGAAAATCTCACCGCAGATGCTTTATATCCATTATATAAGGGGAATCCTGTAAATTATGTCACTTCATATACAGGAGCTCTGTCCTATCTGTCGAAGGGAACAAACACACAAGGCGTCTCTGGCCCCAGATGTTGTGGTGTGTCCCGCACCGTCAGCACTAGAAGGCCCTTGTTGGCGGCTTTTTGCCTGATTGAGCAAGTAGAATAAATCTAAGCCTCTTCGCCAGTGCCATTTGCAACTTTTTATCAGACATATTCTTGATTAGAAGTGGCTATATTAGGGAGAGTTGTGTCAAAATGTCCTTTCTTATTACAACAATGGTTTGTATATCCTCAGTCCAGAGTCTTGTGCCAAATATAACCTACCACTGCCTGGTGGTATGGAGGGTTGTTCCCTCTCTTGCAGGCTGCTGTTGGCTGTAGCCTTTTGCGGTGCATTCAAGTGCAGCTTTTTGGCCGAGACACAGGCAACAAGTGGCAATGCAACAGTCAGCTTTTCACACAGCTAGGTCTTCCTGTCAGTTTTAACGGTAATTTTGTCAACTCGTATCCGTTAGACGTACATTAATTTGAAGTAATTTGTCCAATGTCTTTTTTGTCAATCCTAAGAAATGATTTCTGTGCAGGATGTGGGACAGAGATCACTGATCAGGATTGGCGCTTTAAGGAGGCAATGTGAAAGAATTTGAGTGTAATCAGTTAAAAATGTATTAAAATTGTCGACAGGCTGTGATGAAACACGTTATGACATTATGACGTCTATGTATTGTGTTGCAGAGATATCTACCTAAGTTAGCATGCTAACGCTAAGAAGTAGCATTCTTTAAAATTAAAACCAATTTTTGAGAAATAAAACACACTAACTCACATTAGTGGCTATTGTTAGCTAGCTTTAACAAACTTTACATGAGTATTGCTGTTTAAATAGCATTATTGGGTCACTAGCATTAACATACTATTACATGCTAATTACTTGTCACCTTTCCGACTACTACCCTATGCTTTAGCATTGACCATTATTGCAAATGGATATGGAGTGCTCAGGTCATTAAAACACTAGAGATCTTTGTATCTTGTATTTGATTATGGAAACTGTTCTGTGGTCTTTAACCCTCAGCTGTTCTTCTGACTGTGGAAGTAACATAATGTTCCATATGCAGAGTGCAGCACATATTCCTCTGGTTGGCCCTGAGTTTCTATGATGAAACACATGGTCATCCATCTCCTCAGGACAGAACGAGTGCCCAGCAGCCTCAGTAGCCTGTCTGTGTGCAGACCACCAGAAGTCATGTTACATATTCTATTTAATTTGTAGCGTGACTTCTGGTGGTCTGCACACAGACACCAGGCTGAACAGCAGACACTGGCTGCGTCAAGCTGAAAAGTCAGTGAGTTTGACTCATGTCTGGGTCACAACCTTAAAACTGTCAGGTTTGAGGTCAGCATGTGTAATCCCCCTGGACCTCAGCTGGCAAAGGCCTGTAGTCTATCCTCCATGGAGGCGTACAGGCTTTGATCCAGCAGCTCAAAGTTAAGCTAGATGCCATCCTTATCAAAGAAAAGTCCATCCCACCCCATGATATTGCAGGTATCTAGATCCAGACACCACAGCCTCTTCAGGGAGACAATTTCGTCTCTGGGCTGTCGGGTGATTTCAGGATGATTCTTGTTGACCTTAATTGCCAGGCAAATCCTCCACCTTGTCACACCTGCCAGATGATACAGGTGAGAGGCAGCATGAAATCACTTTGTCTTGCAGAGCACAACAGGGTAAAGAGCGGAACATATGACCATCAAGACACAAAGGGTATGTGGTCATTATCTGTTTTAGTTCTACTTCTGAGCTGATGCAAGTGCTCACACTCCCTCAGACGTCTCTGCAGTTCTGTCGTTAACTTGTTAACTCGCATCTCACCTCACCTCACACGCCTCCCCTTCTGTTAAAGCAGCACCTCAAGGTGTTTTACTCCCATATCCACAGGGGTTAGATCGTGGACCTACACTGCCGCTCTGCTTATATCCCATCATGCTACGACCGCTGTGTGGACACTGTGGAATAAAGCAAATGTCAATGACACTCTGATTAAAAGTGAACTAAAAAGTGAAAAGAAAAGAAGGATCTCACCACTGCAATGCCTTTATTAACGCTGTGTCTAAGCAGGGGTGTAGCGCAAAGATCTGGGGCCCATATGAGGCCTGAGTGGGCCCCTCCGCTTCTAATAAGAATGCTGTCATACCTACGTCAAAAAATAATGTTTTTATGATGTATTTGTTTAAGACTGTATAATCTGATATTTTCGCACTTATTTACTTTAAAGAAATGTTTTTTATATAATGCAATAACTTATGTCCATGGTTTGAGGTGGGTGCATGAGCTCAACCGCTTGAAATTTCGGTTTTGGGGTTTAACCACTTTATATATTTTTTTTTCAGTCATTTTAAACAAGTCCCCACTCACTTCCGTTGTTTAGGAGAACGTTGCAATGCCATTTGGCTGTGAGGCTCCAGAAATGCTTTGCGGACTACGAAACTTCCCCCATCTCTCCGTCGGCATGAGGGTGAGCAGATGATGACTGTATTTTCATTTTTGGACAAACTCATCCTTTAAATGTGAGACAAAGTTGACAGATAATAAGAAAAGATCGAGAGGGGATGTTTAAAATCTCCAAACTTTTTTTAAAACTTATAATTGCAGTTCTGATTGAGTTTCATCAGTTGTGCCTCCGTCCAGCTGGGCTGCTCGGGAGCTCCTCCTCCAGTCAGTGATGGATGGTGGGGTTATTGTCTCTCACCCCAGCTGCAGCCTGCACCACCCTGCCCCGTTCTTCATGTTGTCATATCTGGGGCTTCCACTGGGTTTTTATGTAGGCCAAGATGGAGGGAGAGGGGAGAGAGATGGTGTGGGGTCAATTATTTCTTTTTACCCTCTTCTTTCTTTCTTTCTTTCTTTCTTCCCCACTTGATTAAAAGGTTTATTACTCAGTTGTTGCATGGATGCTCACCATGATAAAATACAACACCATTTAATCCCCCCCGGGCTGAACTTCAGCTCTCGCCCATGTTTTGTACAATTAGGCAGCATTTACACTCTGGATGCGGAGTCGTGTGGATGAGTCTGTTGGGGCTGCAGGACTCTTAATCTGGATTACCACGCAGCGCGGCCATGCATTTTTTTTTTCTTTTTATAATCAGTTTGGTTGAGCTGTGATTCTCGGCAGCGCGTGACACATCTGGATGGAGGCGGTCGGTTATAAGGGGAGGTGTGTGTGCGTGCGTGCGTGTGTGTGACTGCGTGAGAGCGAGAGAGAGAGAGAGCGACAGAGAGAGAGAGAGAGAGAGAGAGAGCGAGAGAGAGAGAGCGATGAGACTCCTCAGTCGGCGGTCTTTGCGCACACCAAATGGAACGGGAACTATCGGCGGAGCGGCGGGTTTAGTCACACTTCCATGCACCGAAATATTTTCCGGGTGAGTATATCTTCCCAATCTGCGTTTAAGTTGCTATTCTCTTTTTTTTTTTTTTTTGTTTTTTTTTTTGCGAAACATCTCCAGCGCTGCAGATGTGTGTATTTGTATCCAAAAGTCAGGGATGGAGAGGGTCTGGTGCGCACTGACAGCGGTAACTTCTCCGTCAAGTCTGCATGTCTCACTTGTCTCGTGTGGGTGAGTCGTGCGTAAAGAGAAAGACTGTGAAGGTGTTAGTGCCCTGAACACAGCAAGCGCACAAACGAGGGGCCACTTGCTGTATTGTGTGCACTCATGTTTTGTAAAAATGGTGTGTTTGGGCTCATGATCCTGCTGCAGAATTAATATTTCTCCAGAAAGATTGAAAACCAGAGCGTGTAGCATCTCTCTGGAGAATGAACTTGAGTCAATTCTGTGCAGGTGTCCACAGTCCCAGACTTGAATACTCCCACCACCATGTTTCCTGTCTGTCTCCTCACATACACCCCTCTGTTACTGCCCAAACAATCTCTAACTTGGACTCATCAACATATAAGACTTTTTTCTTGTCATTCACTGTGCCTGAGATGTAGTTATGAAAGTGTTAGTGGTCCTGTGAGTTCACCACTGGACAGCCGCTCTTTCTGACTGGACTTTTGCTGATTGGACTTGTTTATCCAGCAAATTCTCTCTCTGTGATGGACTTGCTTTTCTTTCTCTCAGGGGACTAGACTTAATTTTCTGATCCGCTGGTGGTGTGGTCGTGCTCTGGATACAACTACTGGTCCAACTTCTCTAAAGAGACTTCCACGCACAGATCCCTCGGAAACCTATAATCTGACCATGATCTGATTCTGACAGAGCCCCTCTTTGTTTAGAAAATTTGATGTCAGATCTGTTCTATTAATTGCTGAATCAAAGCTTTCTGATTATTTCCAGGTTTACCAGTAATTATTAGGAATTGTCAACGTACTCCCAGACTTTTGGATTCAAGCTCATTTTAGTTGCATGTCTTATTCGCCTGACAGTCCAAAACTCAGTTTACTGGGTTTAGTGTCATATACTCGGGGCCGGATTTAAATGGAAAGATGTCATTAGACAGACATACAGAAAACCAAAAAAACACTGCACATGCACTTTGATATTTGGTATACAGCCAAAACGACTTAAATGCCACATGATTATTATTGTTATTGTTAATTTATATAGGTATATATTTGAACCTTTCTATTTCTATTTCAGGATTCATACACAGTTGGTTACACGTGTACACTATGTTTAGGAAAAGTGCACATGGCATGTGTATTTTTAATACATAAATACTTAAAGATTGTTTTAGAAGTTTTAGACTCCTTTAGATTTTAAATGTATAATAAATATTTTGAAATGTATGTTCATATTTTTTAAATGAGGGTCTGTCTATGTTTTTTTTTTCCCTCCTCTTTCCGGGGCATATGAGCTATATAATGCCTGTGTCTGGACAAAAAATGTCAGCAAATGTTTTAACTTTGACTCAAAAAGAGTAAACTACTTGTTTTTCAGAAATAATAAAAGAATACAAATATAGAGTAATAGTTCTGTTTAATAGTAAGACTGTACTAAAAGAAGTAAGCTTAAAGTCCATTATTGGACCACATACTCAGTAATTACTTTGTTTTTACCTTAAAGGTGTTGTTCAGCCACTAAATGTGTCATTCCATCTCTTACACTGCATTAGCTAAGAAACGTTAATGTTTCTAATGCTAGGTAGCAATAACATTGGTAACATGAGTTAATTAAATGTAATGTTGCTAACACAGGTAAGTTAATGTTGACGTCACTAACACCAGCTAATGGTTACATTGTTAGTGCTAGATAGCTAATGTTAGCGCAATAGACTACATTATGCAAGGTGCTGCCTTTTTTACGTTTCTTTTCCACAAATTGGCAACTATCTGGACTCTTGCTCGTTGGCGTGACACAGATACCACGTAATACCAATGGCTCCATACAGTCGTCAGACTTTGTTAGAAACTGGAACCCATCACTGGAATTCTGAAATAAACAAAACAATCACTTTGGACCTGACAGATTTTTATTTAAAATTATGAATTAAAGACTTTTTTTACATTTCAGTCCCTCTCCACAGTATGTTGTATCACTCAAGGCCAAAATCAGTACCTCTGTTTTTTTAATTTTTTTATTTCCCTGTAAGAGAAAGATAACTATTTATTTATAAGCCTTCCTACAAGCTCTGTAGCTGTACTATTGTGAAAAGTGATTTTTCTACACAAAAGTGTTATCCATATGACCTTTAGTTGAACAAGGAAATGCTATATTTTACATCCCAAGTACCCAGTGATTATTATAACTGATGCGAAAAACATTTCATTTCAGTTGAATATCTTCTGCAGGTGTTCCCGTTGGTCGACAACTCATCAAACCACTCAAGGACGCCCTGTGTGCAGTACCGACGTATCTACATGCGTTCCTTTGCTCTTTTATTCAGCATTCTCCTTAATCGTCAGTGTGCGTCTCTTAGCACAAGGATAAGAGCGGTGATAGTAAAAGGCCTCTGAAGGATCACGACGTCACTAATAACTACAATCAGCATGAAGATGAGCAAGCTTGGAAATACACCCCACCAAATGTTGGTTTTAGACCATAATCCAGCTCTGTGATTTGTCAGATTTCACAGTAAAACCCTGCATTAATGTTAATCTGAGATTGTTACTGCTCGTGTCTGATCAGAGGTTAACACACAAACACACACACACACACACACAAACACACACACACACACACACACAGAGTCAGAGACATGCTGTTAGGCTTAACTGACCATCACTCATTGAGAATGTAAAGGATTGATCGAACACATTGCGGTGAACTCAGAGCAGATGTGTGCTGTGTTTCATGCCACAGCGGTCACATGATCCCTCTGTGTGTCACAGAGAGCCGTATGGAACAGTTTGCATCCCTCTTATCATCAAGCATCACACGTGTGTGGGACCTGACATTAGTTAAGCCCTGTTGACAGGCCCATGGAGTTATAAAATCAATAAATTGATATTGATTCAAAATATACAGTACCACATTTATCCCAATCATCTTTCTCTTCTCTGGTTTTTTTGTTGTTGTTATTTAAACCAGTTTTACTCAGCTTCCTGTGGCCTCTGGGGTTGTCACAGCTGAATTCTTTCAACAACACAGTTAAACCAAAACCCAAAGGACGGAGTTGGGAGAGTCAGCGGAGCTTAAACAAATTCACTTCACAATGAATTGGGTTTTTTTTGGGGGGGGGGGGGAGCCTTAATATAACATTTTAAAAGGAACTGATGCATACAAGACACAGACAGAATGATTTATAACTTAAAAAACAGAAATTGGAACATGTTTAAGCTATGCTAGCAGTGTGGCCCAGTGGTCAGTGGATAGCTGCACAATTAATTTTGCACACTCACTCATGATACCCAGAGGATTAATCCTGCTGACTTTGTTGATCCTGACATTTTGTCCACTACTTCGGTTAATTTGTATGTATGTTAATATTTATGTTATCATAAACGAATCTCATTCCCATCAGCCTCAGTTTTAGCTGACTACTACTAGGAAACAAAACATGTTTGCTAATCAACAACACATTGGCATTGTTCTTGTGGTCCTTTTCAAGCATGCTGATGTTAGCATTTAGCTGAAAGCAATGCTGCCCCTAAGTACAGACTGAAAGAGCTGCTAGCTTGGTACTGTTGTAGCCCCAGGCCTACTTTCACTCCACGGTGGATATTACCTCTTAGGACCCCCTAAAAATACAGCTTCACTTGTTGATTTGGTTCTTTCATAATGAGAAAAAGATGTATTTCTAATTCAGTTGCAAAACGACCTGACTTGTAGCTGCAGTGATTTGATATAAAACCATTTGGATTAGCAGCATCTGGAGCTTAACCACAACAGTTTCATAACTAGCAAGACAATATGGCAACATTTTCCTGTCCTGTAATTGGCTCGGACAAAACGTTGTTAGCTTAACAGTAGTTTAGTGTGCCTGCTGTGTGTGTGTGTGTGTGTGTGTGTGTGTGTTTTCTGGCACCTTGCAGATTCTGCCCCCTCTTCCCACCCCATAAAAAAAAAGACAAGAGGAAGGTCTAATGCCGTCTGGCTGCATGTGTGTCCGTGAGGTTTTATCTCCCCACCGTCCATTTTGGGTGAGAGCAGATTAGTCAGAATCCACCAGCTGCTGTGGAATTGGTTGAAATTGTGCCACACAGCGCTGTAATACAGTTACGTAAATCTGACCAGTCAGAGGTAGGGTTTAACTCGCATAAAGAGCAGGGCACTTGACCCAGAGAGGCAACGAATGAAAGGGTCCCCACTGGGCCTTTGTGCTGCCTTTCCAGCTCGCTCTCTTCTCCCACAAAATGACAGCAAATAATGCACATCGCCTCTCTGTTCTCTGTTGGCTTTTGTTGGTATCGTTTTCGACATGTCAGTGAGTGGTGGCTGCATAATGTGCTGTGTGGAAAACGTGCAACTCCACTGACATACAGAAGCCAGTTCGGGGGGGGGGGGGGGGGGGTGGTGATGGAGAGCATCTTTGAACTCTCCTCACTATTCATCTCAGGGTTACATAATTAAGTTTTAAAAAAAAAGCTTGAGAAGACATGAGAAGGAGGGTTGAGACTCCGGGTTTTAAAGGCTGACAGTTAGCTCTTTGGGGGATGAGCCTGGAAGACACTAGTTGTTACCTCGGGGGGATGATGGGCTGAATATTAGCTCGGAGAGTGAGTGTGCTGATGCTTATTTAGTATTTGTTTGGGCGTTACAATTCTGCTAAAGCCATACATATAATGTCATTGTTTTGTACAGAAAGGCGGCCCCTTTACTCAAATTACATTTTTGTTCCTGTGCACACAAACTCCCTCCACATAAATGGAGTGAATTATATTTAAACTGCCAATCAGCCCCAACAGACATTAGAGCCAAGCCCGGGCTGCCCTAGTTTGTGCAACATTTGGGGGAGACAGACTGTCTTGTCTATTTTTGCCCGCCTCTAAAACTCACTCAGTATGTGGAGCGACAGCTTTGGGAGAGGTACTTACTTGGATCGGATTCAGGCTCGCTAGTATTCATAATGTTGATTTCCACAACTCCTCTGAGCTGAACTACGTGACATTCAGACGTTAATGCGTAGCTGGCACTGGTAAGCAGTTTCTGTGAAAGTGACGCACGGCCACCAAAAAGACGCCTTTGCTCTCTCTCCACGGCTCATTCCCTGACTGCTTTTATTTGCTCTGCCTCCGAGGCTTAATAATGTAGCTGACTGTGTTCTTTATTTATTCTCTTTCACTGACTCTTAGGTGCCTTGGTTGTGCGATGTAAAGTCAAAAAATGGCAGAGACTGGAACGAATGGGGAGAGAAGAGGTGAGGATAAAGGAAGGGGAGGTGGCAGACCTCGACAGGAGCACCAGAGCCCGAATCTTGGCGTTTCACCAGCCAACGCCCCCTCCCTTGGGACCAAGAGGCATCTCCCTCGAGGGATTGTGATCCAGCTGACTGGGACAGAGGGAGACTGGGACAGCCTGGATGACAGCGAGCTTATCTTCTCCCTTGACCATGATGAAGACTACCCCTCCATATCTCTCTCCAAGGAGAGGCAGCTCTCTGTTGAGGATGACAGAGGCTCGCAGTCCCAAGCTTTCCACGTCCCTCTTTCTCCCTCGTCTCCTGGCTCTCTCAGCAACTGCTCTGCCATTGGCCCCAGCTTCCTCTCCCCAGGTCCTTCTTCCCCCTCCCACCGACCCCTTGCAAGCCTGGTCAAGTCTCTCTCCACAGAGCTGGAGCCTAAAGAAGGATCCACCCTGAGACCTAAGCCTTTTCTCAGCCTCGTGAAGTCGATCTCCACGGAGATCTCCCGCTCAGAGCCCGAGGTGTCGCAGTCCAAGTCGGACTCCCGCCTCAACCTCCACCTGTGGAAACAGCTTACCCAATCAAAAACCCGCAGCAATGGGGACTCTCGCACTGCGCCCCCTTCTCCTAGCTCCCTCTCCCCGAGTGCAGAGGGTTTGAAAGGGGGCTTCTTCAAAATGGAGTTAGAGGACACCAAGAGGAAGCTCTCGGAGGCCGTGCACGAGCCTCTGAGCACCATGTTCAGCAAGATCATGAGAGAGGAGAGTATAGGCAGCCCCAAACATCAGGGGAAGACCCAGGGGGCTCATCAGGCAAGCCCCAGAGGTTTGGGTCATGAAAGCAGCACGGACACGGTTCTTTCCGAGTCTCCTGTGAGGAACACTAGAAAAACGGATGCTGATGTTTTGCCTGCGTTTGACTGGTCTTCTGTTAGACATCCTGGGAGAGGTTACCGCAGCCACTGCCCAGTGCATCGCAACAGACACCACCACAGGGATGAGGAGCTGGAAATATGTACAGACGGTGAGACGATGCAAGTATTAGCCACTGAGACTTACCGACTGGCACGGAGATCACCTGCTGGTCCTCAGGTCCTCGCACCACCCTCGGTTAGGACTTCGCCCCTTCCTCAGCCCCCTCATCCTCTCCCACGCATGAGCTTATTCTGCGTGGCAGTCTTGTCCTACGGTTACTTCATCTTACCTCTCAGTCCATACTTCTCTGGCCTGGCTTTGGGATTAGCATTGGGATTCTTGCTAGGATTGCTGCTCATCAGGATGGGTTCCTCCAGAGCTCGCTGCTCAGATACTCCACACAGACCTCCACAAACTCTGCTGGGGGAGGGGATTCTGACAGGAGGCACAGTCAGCAGTGAGCCCGACACCCTCAAGGTAAATGGATGAGTCATGAAGGAAGAAAATGTCACATTCCCTTTCTCACCTTATTTTCAGCCACTTCTCACTCCAACACCAACACATTTCTCAACATGTTTTCAATCGATAACATCTGAGAAAGCAGACAAGTTAGATTAGTTCAGATGCCATCCAAATCAAATGGAAATTTTTAACAAATATTTCTAGAACATCAGCAAAAGGAAGTTCAAATTGATTGACTGAGGTTTCCATCCATTCCTGTCATGTAATAATGTTAGAATTAGTCTAGATTGGGGAAAAAAACTGGTGGTCGTGTGATGTGTCTTGTCTAGCAATCTTTTCTACTCTGGATTCTCATGCACAAATTGAAAAGGCATTAAAACAGGGGGACTGAAACGCACTTATTGCTACAGTACATTGTTATATAATAATACTTTCATTTAAAAGAATGGCCCGTCTGGGATTGTTGCCATAGCAACTTCAATATGAATCCACCTTAGCAATCATTTTTTTGATCCTGTTCAATAATGCCCATGAAACTAATAGGTGCTAGAGAACTGTTGTAGAAATTACCTTTGAAGTGAAAAAAGGTTCAAACCAAACTGATATTTAATATCTGTCTGACCACGCTGTAATAGCATAACTGCAGACTACTTATCGACATACCTACTTAGTGAGAGTGACTGAATTCTGAGTGAACTTTTAAAGGTTGCTTAAAGGCCACGGGAAATACAGCATCAAGAGTACCCCTAATTAGTTTTTCAGCTGCGCAAGGAGAACAGTTAGAGCGGTGTCAACCCGGCGTGTCACTTAACTATCTCTGCTGACTGTTTCCTTCAAAGATTAGAGCTTCTGAAAGTGGCATGCAGCTGCATAAGGTACCCAGGATGCAATTAAAAACTTTAGATAATAAAAAGTGCCCAAGCCGCAGTGGTAATTACTCCTCTCCTCCTGGTTGAGTTTGACACAGGGCAACCGGGTAGGACAGCTACCACCCCGACTCTGTCAGTTCCAAAGGCAATTAGCGTTGGATACAGGCAGGAGGAAGCGGTAATTTGTCATGTCGGGAGGCAGGAGAATGGGGCTGATGGTGATGGTTGGATATGGGGGGTTTATACCGTCTCAGTGTTGAGATAATTCCCGTTTGGTCATTAGCAGTTTAGATTTAATCTGAGGACCGTTACAGTGTAAAGTCAACCAAAGGGTTTGTGAGGTGTTTGTAAGGTCTCGGGGTAATCAGAGGACAGATCAGTTCTGGTGTTTGGTCTGAGGGAGGGGCAGAGGCTTGAACCTCTATACATAGAATACATTGTTTGCATCATGAACACTTAAGCATATTTTTCATACGAGCAAAGCTTTATCCTAAAGCTCATCCCAGTGGGCAGAATAATGTACATTTCTGCAAATTTCAGATATGTTCAAACTACTTTTCTATATGTTTTACCTTTTAGATTTTTTGGGTCGGGTTTTCAATGTTTTGTTGTGACTTGGTCAGGGTCGGGGGAAGATCATGTTTTGGTTCTGGCACCGAATTGAAGTGACTTCTTGTGGTTGTGCTGTTGTTTTTCGGTTACCAACAAACCGGCAGAGCGTCGAGGAAGTTATTGTGCCAGGCAGTCATTCCCCAATAAACTTAACTCGGTGGATCAAAGTCTGTCAGCTTTATAAATATATACATTTTTTAAACGAATAAGCCTATCTACCAAATGGGTAAACTATTATTTCTCAACCCTTACAGATGCACTGGTTGATTTCCGTTGAGATCAATTTACTAGGATTGGTTTCTGTGCCTACCCCAATCCTTTACCATCATTAAGCCTTTAATTGGTATTGTTTGTTGACATCAGTATAAAGCCAGAAAAGACAGTTTGCCTGGAAAGGCAAATCCAGGGCACAATGTCCCATGAAACAAAATTCTAACTTTTGTTATATTTCATGCATACTTTCTTGTACTAACATTTTTATAGATGACGGCTTGATGGCAGCCTCACATTCTAAACTGCACATGTTGAAATCCATTTAGACACTTTACCCAGTCTGTCCCTGCTGCTATGTTGCATCCCTCACTTCTAGGCTGATTACAGACATCAACAACTGCATTCTCAAGACTGAAATAAATCCCGATCACTTGTTTCTTCTTCTCACTCGGGAGTGTGCATAGCGTTGATTGAAATTGACCCTTACTTCCTACCTTTCTCAGGGCTGGATGAATGAGATGTGTGATTATGACCCAGAAACCTACCATCCAGCTCTGACTCACTCCGTGTTTGCCACCCTGGAGGGCTCCTGTCTCCGTCTGGACTCCCCACGCACCAACATTAGCCGCAGGGCCACATACGACGAGAGAGTCGTCGAGGCCACCTTCGTCAAGTCACGCTCCTTTCAGCTTGCAAAGAGCAAAGTATGATGACTGCCTGAGTAACTGTGTTAATGAGATCTGTGTTGTGTATCGGAGGCTGTTGTGTTTTTTTTTGGGGGGGGGGGGTTTACATTGTTGATGTTCTGTAACTGTTTGTAGTCACTTTAGAGCTGGAAGATAAAATCAGAGCAAATCTTGATGTTCTAAAGTTAAAGGTACACTATGTAAGATTTGAGGCGATTTAAAAGGATCTCCTGGCAGAAAAGAATACAGTATTCATAATTATGTTTTCATTTCAACAACCTGAAGGGAAGAACTCTTGTTTTTTCATTACCCAACAATGAGCCTTTTTGATTCAGAGTTCTCCTACAGGAGCCCAGTTCAAATGTTTTGTGGCCACTATAGAGGAGGGTGAAGCGAGGTGTATTTCGTTGGTCTGCAGCGTAACCATTAGATGCCTCTAGTCCCTCACAACTAGACCTCAAAGAGTTTCTTGTGGATGAGCACAGTTAAGATTCTATAGCTACAAAGCTGTATTTAGGTTCATTGGTGCTTACAGCTAATTGCAAACATCCTCATGCTAACATGTTCACAATGACAATGGTGACATGATTGATGTTATGTATTGATGTGTTTACCAATTGAGCGTAGCTTGCTAGCATGCTAACATTGTCTATTGAGAACATAACACGAGGTAAAAACAAAGCACATAAACAAGTGAGCGAATAGCTGCATGAGGTCAGAGGATCACCTGAGTTCTTACAGTTATTCCTAAGAGTGACATAAGTGTGTGTACCAAATTTAAAGTCAGTCCATTAATAGTTAAGACGTTTTACACAAAACTACAAATGCCGACCTTTTGTTGCAACAGGAAAAGTCAGGGGGTGAATAAAATGGGAAACATTAGGTCCAATAGGTCAACCTACAGACAGACTGAGATTACCATCCCGAAAAGCTGCATCACTAGCATGGCTGAAAAAGATGCTAATCTGTCTCCAGGGAACTTGAACAAAAACATTCAGTATATTTAAGATTTAGTACAATGCCTAAAATTGCTGGTAATGCCTGGGTGGAAACAAACAGATGTGGATGTAAATGTCAATATGAAAGAAACTGTTAAATCGACTTCTGATATTGGTTAAACGAGCATCAATTGATAATAAATAAATGGGAGGTTTGGCTGCATTGCACAATTAACTCTGCCACTGTTCCCTAAAGGTTTTCCTGCTGCCGTCTGTGTTGGCTCGGAAGAGGATGTGGAACCCGAAGTACCCGATCTGCATCCACCTGACAGGGGGAGCAGACTCCGAGGCGGACGAGGGAGGAAAGTCGGAGGATAGTTGTGGAGAGGACCCGGGAGCTGAACCGGCAAGTCTACAACGAAATTCCTCCAAAGACGCCCAAGACCTTCCCACCACTATTTACCTCTTCGGCCGCACAGGACGAGAGAAAGAAGAGTGGTTTCGTCACTTCCTGTTTGCCTCCATGGATACAGAGTGGGAAAAGGAGCGGCCTGGCAGATGTGTGTCCAGATCCGGTACGAGACACGTTAATAATGCATTAGAGAAGAGAAGGCTTCCAGATAAGGCATCTATACAAATGCCATATACGTGTGGATTATGGATTACATGCTCCAATTCTTTGCATTTCAAAGCCGATCCCTTTAGAGGGAACAGACAGATCTCACAGCTGACAGGGCAGAGGCATCAGAAAAAAACATCAAATGCCTCACAGGCACCAGCTTTGTTCTGGAGAATCGTAGAGAAGAGATGCAACCGCAAACATATTACTCATATTTACTTTTCTTATGCAAATCTTTCACTTAATCTGTCATATTTCACATTCCCCTTTTCTACTGCGACACTAATGCTATTCGCTTTGGAGTTAGATAAGAAAAAGTAATTAAAGGAGCAATGTGTAAGAAATGGAAATGGTCAAACAGGGGGCAGTAACCACTAATTGCTAACTGTTGCTGCCATTAGCTAGTTAGCTTGTTTAGCTGTGCAGCTACCTGTCTGTACTGAAAGCATGGGGCACCAGGGTGAGTGTTAGGGTTTCGGCTAGCTGGTTAGCATGCTAACATCACTAGATATCTCTTCAACATAATACACAGATAATGTCCACTTCACAAACACACACATTTATTTATTTTTCCAACTAAAAACACATATTATACCTTCATATTTTAAACAAAATTCCATGAAGCCCGCATAAGAAAATGCAAATTGCCTGAATTTGATTTTATGCACCACAAATAATCAAAAAAACTGCTGGTGGCATTCATCCTTCAGTTTACTAATTTCCCAAAATGTCAAGTATTCCTTTAAGCAAGTGCAATTAAACTCCCATTCAAATTAATTTCTCATTTCACCTAGTAGCACATTATCTCTTGCTCTCAAAAATCATGCTAGTTACTTCATCAATAATAGATTAATTTAACCCACAGGCATCCACTTCCAACGCACTGATAATAAAAAATCCTCTGCCACGGTTATCTTCACCAAGCAGGTAAATGTCTCCCTTCAGGTGACCCAGCGCCGGCACAGAGCGTTGGCGCCTCAGGCAACGTACCAATCAGCAGAGGCCCAAGTAGAGTGGGTAGCAGCGACGACGACGCCCCCTGCACTCCGCCCCCTTGTATCTCTTCAGCTCATATCAGTAAGACCCCCAGTTGCACTAGGGGCCTTTCTACGTTGGACTACCCGCACTACATGGCTCGTCTCCTGGCCACAGAGGAGCTGACCCCTCTCTCCAGTCCCGGAGCCAGCAGTGCAGAGACGAGCCCCACCATCAAAGGAAATGTGAGTCATGTTTGCAGATAAAATGAATGAATAAAGGCTGTAGGACCACTCTAATGCGAGAGCAATTGCAATGACCATTATGAAATGGCATTGCTCATGAAAGTGGGTCAGCATATTTCGAATATGGGAATACACCAGTCTAATCTGAATAAAGCATAATGTTGTCAAAAACTAGCAGAGAACTTCTCAGCTTTTGAAATAATGTTTCTACTCTTTTTCCCTTGTTTTTTTTTCCTGAATTTAATGAACCTGCACTTTTCTTGTCCTTGCTCAGCTCTAACTCAGGTGTCTGCTTTTTTTACAGTGCACCTGTGATCTAGCCGAGCAGCCTGGTTCGAGCCAGACTGCATGGGCTAACGCTCTAATTGGACGAATCTTCTGGGACTTCCTGCGAGAGAAGCACTGGGCAGACGTGGTTTCCCACAAGATCCAGAAGAAGCTGAGCAAAATCAGAGTGAGAGCTTTTTTATTAAAAGCTACTGTGTCAATTTAAAGTCACAGAAAAAGTTAAAGGTGCAATATGTAAGAATTGGCCACATCTTTAAGTCATACGCCAAACGCATAGGAGACATCGTATCTCTACTAAGTAACTAGGTTAGGTAGTTAGCTCGGTTAGCCATGCAGCTAGCCGGCGGAGTAGAAGATCGGATTGGTATTACGAGAAAGGCTGGGGCTAGCTTGTTAGCATAATAACTTCAGTCAACACTCACTGCGTTTACATGACACTCAAGAAAACCGAATTACTGTGTTAGTCTGACTATGATGGGATTTCTAAGATGCATGTATACACCTTAGTCTGACTAAAATCGGACCGGATCGGATTTCTCATAGTTTAATTAAAGCACCAAGATTATTCAATTGATAGTCGCATTACTCCTGCATGTATACGTTCCAGCGGATCGGATCGGATTTTGCGTTCTGCGCAGGCGCAAGATTTTTCCCCGGGGCAGTGAGCCGGAGGTAGACGGATGGCGGCGGCGGCGTCTTTCCTCCGAAATCACCCCAAGAAAGAGCACCAGAGTGCACCTAGTTTGTGTAATTATCATGTACACCATATACGAAGTGTACAAAGATGTAGCTTCGTCTCGCTCTTCGTACGCCATCTTTCTTGAATGCCGAGGCAGCTGGTGACGTAAAGAGGTCAGCCAGAGGTGGCTCTGTTACCACTAGTTGAAATGGATACAGTGCAGCCTAGCGTACCGGGGTATGACATGCTCCGGCCAATAATCCGATTTTCTCACCGGCATGTATACTCGGATAATTGCAGTTGTCTGATTGAGTAGCATAGTCGAACTATGGCTGTAATCTGACTAAGCTGTGCATGTAAACGCACTGACTGTATCTCTGCAACACAAATCACACATCAGCATCTTTGCCATGATGCAAAGTTAATTAAAAAAACATTTTTTTAACTAAAATGTTTACATAGTGCACCTTTTAAATGGTAATATGAAAGATTTTTTGTTGAAAACATTCAAAAATGAACTAAAATTATCAACAGAATGTGAATAAATGTATAGTGGTGTGTAATATGTTGCACATATGTTATAAGCAGTAACACTCTCCTGGTCCTCAAGCTCCCAGTCTGAACTGCTAACTGCATGGCTTACTATGCTAACTAGCTAAGGACAGCTACAGTTTTAAGATTGATTTTGACAGCTGCCCAATTCCTACAAATTGCACCTGTGTCTACAAGTGTGATCCATTTCATACCATTTTAAACTACGATTTTCCTTCCAGTTGCCTTACTTTATGAATGAGCTGACTCTCACTGAGTTGGATATGGGCTGTGCCATGCCGCAAATCACCTCTACCTCCAGACCGGAGGTCAACCATAGAGGTGAGTGCAGTCTGCAGAATCGAACACTGCAAAGTAATACACACTCTGCACAACCACACTGAGTAACAGCGATAAGAGATGAGTGAGAAGATGCCAGTATGATTACAGCTGAGCACCGCAGAGCATCAGATCAGACGCTGTTATCCTGTTGTAATCTCACAGAGCAGGAGAGCCATTAGGCCACGGCCTTCAACATTCAGAGCATATTGGCTTGTGTGTGTGTGTGTTTTATAATCAGGTGGTCTGGCACACATCACTCTTATGACGAGGGGGATGTAAGTGTGTCAACGTGTGGGATTTTTTTTTTCTGTGTCTCCGCCTAGTCGACTGTTACACAACTGTCGACAAACGCTCCTGTTTTCATCTGGTTCTTGCTGCTCTGCCCACATGTGGCAGCTCCAGAGGGGGATCTATAATCCGCTGTAATTTATTATAAATTTAATTTCAAGGCTTGATAATCACAGTGAAAGCTGTTTAATCTGCCCACTAAGCGGTGTGGGTCCAGATTAGGCTGTGTGCATGAGCTTTGTCTTAATTTTGGAGGTCTGGCCGTTGACCTCATTGTGTCGCCCCCTGCAGGCCTGTGGCTGGAGCTGCAGCTGGCCTACACTGGTGCCCTGCAGATGACCCTGCAGACCAAGTTCAACCTGTCCAAACTGGGGAAAGAGGGCGGTCAGGATACGGACTGTGCGACGGACACTGGTAGCCCACGGTCAGTGCTGCACGCAAAGCCATCACTGACACCAGGCTGCACGCACACATGACATTCATTACAGCTGTCGACTTTGAGAGGATTTTCTGTTGAGTTTTAATTGAAGTGTTTTTTGGTGATTGAATCTCCTGTTCCATATAAACCATATTGGCTGACTGACGTTCTTTCACAATATATGGACATTTATATTGATATATATACACTGAGTGCACAAAAAGTTTACATTTATTGGAATAAAGAGGTGGTTCATGGACAAAATAACCACACAGGACTGTCTGTCTGCAGCTTATCCAGTAAATTAAAGGGGCACTATGTCCCCGGCACACTGTTGGCAAGGTGGCAGGGTCCGCCAAATATAAACATGTAATGAAAACAAAGAGAGTTTGTTTATTTAGTTTGTTTAGGCATAAAAACAAATATCAGTCACTAACAATCTCTGCACAGGCAGATGTATCCCAACTTTAAGTCCTTAGTCGGGCTTAAAAAACTTTGCCGCCTCCAATCACCATTACGTAACTTCACAGTGGCTTTAATTAGACTTTCCCTGCCTGATGGCATCATCAGGGGTATTTTCTCAGACTTTAGAAAAGCTCCGTCCAAAACCAGGGCAGACATCAAACAGCTGTTGACTGAACTGAGACTTACTCCTCGTGATGAGTGAACCAAATCTGTGTGCTGCCCCTTTAAGAAAAAAGAAGAAAAAATCGATACCTCAGTATTTCTATCATCTTAAGGTGTATTTCATCATATTGCCCAGGCCTATTATAAGGAGTGATTGCCCGAATAACAGTGAACCCTGTATTTTCATTCCAATCATTTCTAATGCGCGCACACATACGCACACGCACGCACACACACAAACACACACACACACACACACACACATCCACACACACACACCTACACATCTCCCTTTCTATCCCCTGATCCCTCTAGTCTCTGATCCACAGAGCACAGCTCCACATTACATTGATTAGCGTAGACCTGCCTGTCGTAGCCCACAGTGGTGAGGATTAGCGCCAGGGCGAGGCTTAACATTAGCTGCCGGTGTTGCATGTGAAGCCTTATACATGGAAAGAAAACTTTTCATCTTTTCTCGCCACTTTCACTTTTACAGAATTGCGTCGGTGCGTAATCCCATAAAGGTATCAACAGGGGTTTAAATCTGCATTGTTGTAGATAGAATATGTAGGAATTCTGCATATAAGTGTCTAGAGAAAGACCTTTGTCCTGTATTTTGTTGAGATGTGTATATACATTATCAAAATTGCTTCCAACAGTGTTCAAACCCGGAGAAATCTCCAAGTTCACTCATCTTAACTGCGCGTTTCATTTGATTGCCTGACGCTGCTTCAGAGCTAGGGAAATTAGCGAACGAGGCTAAACTTTGTTCCCGTGGATATAACTTTAAAACATAACCGTCAGATACATTTTCATCAGCATAGTGGTTGTGTTTGCAGCATGAGTGTATTTTTGCCCCGAACGGCCAGATTGCTTCACTGCACATTGACCATAAGCTAGCGAGCAATGCCACACATGGACGCAGCAGGACTCTCAATGAATTCAGCACTCACCAGAGACTCTGGGTTTCTGTCTTATTTCCCCCTCTCCTCTCTGTTATTTCATTAGTGTAGTTTAATTTACCCTCCAGCTCCAGTAGGCATTCAACATGGCAGTACACCCAAAAACAGTCAGGTTGATGAACGGGAATGAAGATAGATCCTCGTTTTAATCGTCGGTAATAGGCTACAGATCAGAGGAGAAACTGATGTGGTTTCAGGTGTTTATTCCTCCAGAAAAATTTCCATTCATTGAATAATTTTGCTATCTCTCTGCCCGTTCCTACAGGCCCATCTTCAGCGTGTTGGCCGACAGTGATGAGGAGTCCTCCAGCGCTGGTTCATCTGATGAGGAAGAGCTGCTTCTGTCTGAGCCTCAGGGTCCAGTGGGGGAGAAGGGATCCACACCGGCTACTGATGGGTAAATACTCATTTAGTATTTCGTTCAGCTCCAAAAGAGGATGCTGAAAGTAGGTTATGTTAATCAAGAATATTAAAAATGAATGAATGTGTCAACTGCTAATTTTGTGTGATAATTGTGCCAAAAGACTTTTACATGAACAACGCCTTACAAAGCGAGAAAGTGTAACTTTTAGTAACACCATGAGGCGTCACTTCGTCACAACAAAGGAGGGTTCCTGTGCTGTGAATGTTCATTTCTCCAAAACAAACTGTGCTGACATCACACTCCAGATGGCTGCCGCTTCCATTAACATTTCAGACTCTCATCCCTCCTCAGATTTTGGCTTTAGCATTCTGAAATCCGAATCTGCCCACAAACTCCTCTCTTCTCCTCTAATCCGCTATCACAGGACAGGGGGCGGGAAGACCGGAAGGAAGATTTTGAGATTTGTGGACAAAATCACCAAATCCAAGTATTTCCAGAAGGCGACGGAGAACGAGTTCATAAGGAAGAAGTTCGAGGAGATGTCCAACACGCCGCTGCTGCTCACCGTGGAGGTCCGAGAGCTGTCAGGGACGCTGGTCGTCAACATCCCGCCGCCCCCCACGGACAGGATCTGGTAAGTGCTCAGGCTGCAGAGCAACATGGCGACTCAAACCCTTTTTCATTAGCGGGTGCGGCCTTCAGTGCTGATTTATATGATCTCGGAATACTTACGCGGGAAGAACAGAAACCATTCAAAATCAAAAATTGTTTCAGCTTTGCTCCATGCCGTAGCTGCTCCAATGGATTAAAGGGGAGGATTGAGCATTTACAGTTGGTCCGACTAACAAACACAGTGGAGATGATTTTCCCAGCAGGGTCGGCTGGTAAAGGATTAAATGTAACCCTGGGTTGTGTAATCAGATTACAAAAACAAGTAACTATAATCATTCCGATAACATTTGAAAAGAAAAAAACGAATTGCAATTGATATGCATATACATATATATATCTCAATGAGTATTACCTACACTTTTATGTTTCTGCAGATTTATCAGTAACTCTCTTCTCGATACATTGAGAGGAGCCTGGTTATTACATTCAGTGTGTACATGTTTAAATTCAACTTCACACTGATCAACACTGAGTGCACCATGTTTAGCAGCAGCAGCAGCAGGTTGTGTTTTTGCGACTTTCTGCGGTGTGACTCACGTTCTGCACCTCATCTCCCGCCAAGAGAGCATTCGTTTTATTCCACTGATCCATTTAAGTTGAGCGCTAATCCTGAAGTGCAGTGAAAAACAGAAATATAGTGTATATGTGTCAGATGTGATGACGTGGCGATCTCCTCCCCCTCCCGTAGGTACAGCTTCTGCGTGCCACCCAAGTTGGACCTGCGTGTCCGTCCCAAACTCGGGGAGAGGGAGGTGACTTTTTGTCACGTGACTGAGTGGATTGAAAAGAAGCTGCAGGATGAGTTCCAGGTACAAAAAAACTATAAAAAATGTGTAATGGTTTCGTCTTCCCGGCTTCCCCCCCTCCTCTCACTATCATGTGTCTTCCGTGCCTTCCCAGAAAGTTTTTGTGCTGCCAAACATGGACGACATCTACTTACCCCTGATGCACTCGGTGGTGGACAGCCCTCAAGCCTCGCAGCGTCTGTCCTCTCAGTCCCAGCGGTCCCAGAGCTCCTCCACGGAGTCCATCGAGAGGATCCCAGCCGAGGTCTCCAGGGCAGAGTCGGACTAGTGCCTCGCTGCTTGATAACCGAAGGAGAGCTGACCTCCCCGCAGAACAGATATTCACAGAGAGAGATAAGGGGAGGGACAGGATGTAACATTACTATTTGCCTCTATAGACCTCGGTATCTCTTAGGCAGACTTACTAAACCCCGTTCTGTCCGAGCTGGGAATTTCCTAAAAGTCTGATGTTTTGCGCTGTAAGTGTGATGAAGAGTCTGGACTTTATTTGTAACATCTTAAAGAGCTTAATGACGTGGTGTAGTCTGAGTGAGTTGTAACAGATTACTGTACAAACAACTACAAGTGATACCTTTTGCAAATGTTTACATGTGAATGATTCCTATGAGATTATATATATGTATATATATATATATGTATTTATATACATATATATATGTATATATGTATATATATATATATACAGTATGTATATTTATTTGCTGCTTTCCTGTTTACAGCTCAGTGTCACTTTGAATATAACATGATGGACATTATTCAATAAAAGCTGGAAAAAAGAGCTGCCAGTTTGATTTTTGAAACTTTAGTGAGACACAGCAAACACATATCCTTTATGAATCTCACATTTCCCCATCAGCTCCCTCTTTTTCTTGCACATACTGTAAAATTACTTTGGTGTGATTTATAATGCGTATCAGTTGAGATCAGAATTGTTTTACTCCCTGGCGTCAGTATTGGCATCGGCCCCCCCAAAATTGTTGGTTGTGCTCTAATTTCAATATCTCCGAAAATAATCAATTAAAGGATAAGTTTGCCCAAAACCGAAAATCCAGTCATTGACTACTCATCCTCAAGCCAATTCAAGGTCATGTGAAGTTTCATAGTCCACAACACATTTCTGGGGCTTCACAGCCAAAAAGCGTTGCAGCATTCTTCTAAACACTGAAGTAGATGGGGACTTATTTTAAAAGGTAAAAAAAACAACTGACTAAAACAGAAAAAATGCTCAAAACTTCTTACCCATCCCATCCATCCCTTTCAGATGGGATGCGCGCTAATGCTTTTTGCTATGAGGCTTAAGTGAAGACTTCGACCTTAAAAACGGGCTAAATTGCACCAGCCAAGCAGGATATCAGTTGTGTTTTTGCATTACCAAACAAGTCGTATAACAAGCTGTGTAATGACAAATCTCAAATCTAGAAACCAAAGTTAAGTCAATAAAGAGAATTTTCCATAATTCTTAAAGCTAGTTCTTTCATGTTTGAGGTGTTAATGAATTATATTTACCAAAAGGTTTGGAATCTATGGAACTATTAACACAGCGGCTGCAACACGACCATCTGGGGCAACTCCGACCGTCGAAGTTAGGTCCAAGAAAAGTGCTTGTTTTTGCCACTCGCAGGCTGACGTCGTATATTCTAAGTGTCTGACTACATCGCAGAGACGATTCCTACAGAAAGAGACATTTTTGCTAACTAATAAGAGAAACACAAGGAGAAGTGGTGCCCCCTACAGGCTGATATGAGGGCATACGTCCCTGCTTTCACTGCAAAAGCACTGCGATGCACATAAAGTAATTTTTCTGGTTTGGTTAGGACGAATAGATGAACAACATGGCTCACAGTCACTTAACCTAAATAACATGAATATCATTTATGGTTATGAACTGACAAATTTAGAGTAGATTTCAAATGACTGTCATCCATCATCTGCTAGCCTCATTTAACAGGAGGGATATGATGATCTGTAAGTCGGGGGGGGGGGGGGCTTCTTCGTGCTTTGACGGTCCGATGCTTCAGAAAACATGACTCATTTAACTGAATTTTGTTTTCCAAATGCATATCTCTGAAATGGAAAAAAAATGAAGAGAAACTGTTTAGCTGTGAGAGAGTTTTTTGATAAGGTTTGGCCGGTTGGGATAAAATTCAGCATGGAGATGAATGTTGATGAATAAAAAAAAACGATGACACAAAGGACTCGATCGACGGTGGAGATTCAGATGGAGTGTGTGACAAAACAACAACAGAGTGTGGTGGAAAAAAAAAAACAGGCGGCCTGAGCAAAAATTCTAAAGCAGAGAAGAAGTCCTGATGCATAAAATGAAATCACATGGGAAAGAAGTGTGATAATGCGTGGGAGGGTGTGTGTGTGTGTGTGTGTGTGTGTGTGTGTGTGTGTGTGTGTGCGCACATGTCACTCTGCGGGATGCTGTTGAGTTATTTGCAGTATGGGTCATTAGACAGGCCCCAGGACTGTGTTTGAAACTGTTATGAGATTCAAATTCATCGCTGCAGTGAATGCAATTATTTCTCAGCGGAAACAGTCGACATTATGAAGCCATTTATAATATGAACAACTTATTCACTGCATTTGTTCTGCGAGCGAGAAAAGCCAGCTGCAAGGTCGACATCTCAGCAGTGCCTTGGATGTGGAACTGGAGAAAAACCCCGGAGGGATCTGGCTTTTATGCTCAAGATTCAAGAGTAGGAAACGTTCCTCCGTTTCCTAAAGACCTTAGTGGTCTTTACACAAAAGTTGTTAAAGGATACGTTCACCCAAAAATGAAAATTTCAGTCATTATCTCCTCACCCTCATGTCGATGGAAAGTGGGTTTACATTTTGTAGTCCATAAACATTTCTGGATCTTCACAGCAAAACACCACTTCACTGAACTCCTGAATAACTAAAGGAGGTAGGGACTTGTTTGCAAACGTAAAGAAACTGAAAAATAAAAATAAAAAATGAAGTTGCTCCACGCAGATCTTCCATTGTAATCCAACACTTTGGAAGCCTCGTGATCCAAAATCGATTTAAAGAGAGATCGGTTGAGGCTGTGCACCCACTCCAGATGAGGTGCATGCAAACACTTTTAGCTTAGCAGCTAGATTTAAGTTCTCGGCTAAATAACGTCTTTTCAGATCAACTTGGAATCTCGGTGAGGCTTAGGGTTAGGGTTAGGTATGTATATTTTATTTTAGATTTTATCGGCCTCAGTTGTTAAGGAGAATGCTTCACTGCTGCTTTTCTTGTGGCGCCCCGGAAAATGTTTTGGGGACTTCAAAACGTCCCCCGACTTTCCAATTGCGTGGGCGTGAGTAGATAATGACTGAAGATACATTTTTGGGTGAACTGACTGACCGTCAACAATCTAGGAGGATAGTGGGGTGTGTAATATGGTAAGATGTCTTATATGGAAACCGTATGATGCTTGAAAATGCATTTTAAGTGGTTTCAACCTTTTTTTTAATCTCGATTGAGCATAATGCCGTTTGAATAAAAAAGAAGTCTATGAAAAAGCCATTCTGTGTGGTCCTCCATGGGGTCGTATAGTGGGATATAAAGTCATATAAGAAGGGACGTATGGACTACAAGCAGGCAATAGGGGGCAGCACCTGATCACCATTCAGCATCATACTAAAGGCACACCTTCTACCTGCCAGCAGCGTGTCTTTCTTCCTATCTTGTGCTCCTCCTTGAAGGATCTGTTCAGGTATTTCTTCTTCAAATCTTAACCCAGGTCCTATATGTAAAGTAACAGCACAACTGTCTGCTGTAATTGTTCCTCTCCTTAACGCATCTCCAAGGGAAGTGATGGGGGAACAGCACTGCTCTCAGTCGTACCCAATATTCATGTTTTCAAAATCAGTGTTTTTCCTTCTTGTTTGAATCCGCCTGATGAATAAATAAGATAGCTGCTGATCTGACCTGCAATGGAACGTTACATAAATGTAACAGATAGAAAAGTTCAACGTTTGCCTCCAAAATGTAGAGTGGAAGGTAAAATGTAAGTCAAAATTCAAATACTCATGACGTTCCTCAGGGCTCAGGGTTGTGACGAAGAGAGAGCACACGCAAGGGATTATGTGTGAAGCCACAAAAGTCATTTTACGAGCGCAACACAAATGTCAAGACGACCAAAAGACAGAGCTGCAGGGCTAACCAGACAGAGAGTGAGGGGCTGACAGCCACCGGCTCATGTACTCTGAGCCTCGCTGATGACCCAGAATTCACCCCCATCACCGACCACCCAACCCCCAGGCTACAGGTGGGAGAGGTCGGGCTCCGGGCCATCCACCAGCCAGGGGCCATAACACCATCACTGTCAGAGAGACAGTCACTTTGGAGGATCCCTGCTCGATGTGTCTCAATTAGACCGCTGAGGAGTCATATTAGCCTGACTTGAACACGTGAAGGTGAACGTACCACATTCTTGCTTGTAATAAAATAAAACTGCTTCTCCTTGCCTTATATAGTATCGTGAAATATAGTCTACTTAATACATAATATTTGGCCTATCGTTTATCAAGCACGTTCCTATATCTGGGCTATAGCTTACCATTTTGCCAGAGCTGCTTCTGTTTCTGCCAGTTTCTGACTACGTGACACAATACGACGTGTTCAACATGTACTGAATGTGATATGTGCTACATGTCGCTAAACAGGAAAGGTAAGACATCTGTTGGGTGTTTTGAACATGTCTCAGAGCAAGTGCAATCTTAATAATTATCCACATGCATCATTCATGCGACCTTACATGAATCCATGGACAGGAAGCATTTGGAAATGTGTGTGGGGGGGGGAATCGTTAGTATTAATTGATAAAAACATATTCTGTCCATTTTTTTACACCAAGTACAGTTGTAAAAAGTCATCCCATATGACAGTAAATGCCACCGTAAACATTTCAGCTCAAATCTAAAGCAGTATCCACCCACTATTGAGAAAATGGATTCTGAATTAGATTTATCTTGAAATGTGAAGTTCTGGTTTGGTTTTGACTTTGAGAGTGGGACACTGGAGTAGAACACAGCCGTTGTTTTTGTCATTTCAAACCACAATGCTTTTCCTGCAACACAAGCCAAGATCCAGCTCGTAAGAAGAACAATTTTTTTTTTTGTCTCATCACCAGCTTGTCAAATACTGATGCTTTGTGGAAGTGTCCATATTTGTTGTTTTTTTTGTTTTGTTTTTATTGAAATAATTTCACTGTCTTAACTCTAAACTAGACTTTTGACTTTGAGTTCATGATAAAATCACACTGAACTTGTCTAATGTGTAGTGCTATGTATTTCATGTTATGTCATGCAAGGTGAGTGATCATGGAAAAAAGTCTCCTTACACTCTAATTAAAGTTATCTCATACTATAATTAGCCGCACTATTGTCACTATTCAAAAACAGATCTGACTCCCTCAGGGAGTCACGTCAAACATGTTCCTGGTTAATAATCTCTTCATCTGCAAATAAATGGTTGACTGCGCGTGAGTTGCAGAGCTCTTTACCTTCTCAGCTCTTTTGTGTCTTTACTCAATGAAGGAATTTGCACACAGTCTTTCCCATCAAAATGTTTTATTGTTCTATTGTCCCACATTTGAAAAAAAAAATAGATTAGCAAGAAAAGTTCTGCTCCTTTCCCACCTCGTAGTGACAGACACACCTCAGTCACTTTTCCTGCTACTTCCTGAACATCCCTGCTTACTGTAAATCCAAACCTCACAGAGTGGTTATGTCATAAAACTTGTCTGATGATTATAAAATACTGTTTGAACCCTGAGGCATCTTTTACCATCAGCAGCACGTTTCTGACTAATAATTCACCTCAGGCTTCCTCGACTCTGTCTGTAAACACAATAAACCTTCTCTCCACAGCTTCTCGTAAAGTAAACTGAAGATTTGGTGACTATTTGTAAGACAAATAAAACGGAATTATATCCTTTGACTGCACGTCAGGCCAATGATGATTTATATATGTATATATAAATAAAATATACGATTTAGCTGCATGACTAGATTTCAAGTAAGGTTGTAACGTCAAAACTAAAACTAAACTGCAACACTGTGGTTACAATTTGCATAATTCAGTTTTAGTTTGTTATGTGGCAGATTGGAATAATATCAGCGACAAATTTTTTGATAAGCGCGCACGGTTCTTTGATTTGGCCACACTGTAACTGTAACCTTTGTCAATAATCATGTCCCACAGTACACCGGGTAATCACGCACGTGTGTCTACTGCGGCTTAATCCAACATTGCACAAGTATAGAAACCCTGAATAAGGATAACAGGGCTCACATTTCAACTGGGCTTTTTTTGTTTGACTTTCGAAATCTCAGAAATGCCTTTGATGACGTCGTGTTTCCCATACGACTTTTTTCTGATACCTGCCTCTCAGGAAAGAAATGAAAAGAAAAAAAAAAAAACCTCTTCACGAACTCTCCCCTTCCAGGTGTGTAGGAGCTGATTACGGGAAAAACGCCAATGGCTTTCCTTGGGCCAATAAAAGGGTGTCTGCACCTTTGACCACACTGAGGTGTGTGTACAGGTCTTGGGGAGTAGTCTACTACTGCACATGTACAAAAAGTAGTATAAAACCTTTTGAGGCTCTAGAAGAATCTGTGTATGATCTGATAAATTGCATCCAGTGATGTCACTCTGCAGTTAAATTGCATTGTGGGTAATGTGGACACATTGCTCTCTTATAACACTGGTGGACTTATTATGGACAGTTCGAAAATCGAGACATTAGAGCCAGAGATATCACCTTTTTATTCCTTCTTTTTTAAGCCCTGGTGCCTACATTACCCACAATGCAACTTGGGTCTTGCCACTGGGTGACATCCCTGGAGACAAATTATCAGATTACATGCAGCTTCCTCTGGAGCCAGGAAAGGCTTCATACTACTTTTTCACATACTGTATGAAGTAGTACTCCCCAGGAACTGTCAAAACACTTTTGCGTCCGTTCATCTTGCATCATCAAAATGCAGCACATGAAGAGTTATAGAAGACCTGCTGGTGGCACTTGGTAAAAAGTCAGGGAGTTCAAGTCAGTAGGATTCCTCCTCTGGGGATCATGATTGTCGTTTTTATTACCTCAGTTACACCAAGTCTCACTCACTGCCTTTTAATCACGGCTGAAAAAAGGAGATTCTTATCAAACGCCACAAGGATATGCTGCCTAACCCCCCCCCCCCCCCCCAAATGTTTTTGATGGTAACCAACAATGAAGCTTCAACACAATAAATGCACAAAAACACCCTTGTTCTCGCCCGTCAACACTGATTGGTGTGAATGTTCTGTGATAGTAGCACACACGGTCCAGCACAAACCCAAAACTACAGCCTCCCAGCTAGAAAGTGCAAAGAGGGCTTTAAGACGTGCTTAATGCGCTCTCTTCCTGATGATTACACTGGAAGCAGCGAACGCAGGGTTCTTTCGAGTTCACTGGTCTTGCAGCATGTCCATCATGACTAAGTTTTCCAAAGAAGGAAGAAAGTGAGGAATAGCAGAGTGGTGAGTGGGCCGAACATTGACTTCTCTCCGTGGGAATCTCCCTGGTTCACTGAAGCATCAGATACGTAACTATTTCAGCGACAGCACTGGACATGTAGACTTCACAAACTCTACTTGAAACAGGTAGTGATTTCAATAATGTAAGGTCCATTTTGCACATGCTCTAACTGATTAAAATCCTACAAATGGGTTATTTAGGGAAGATGGGAGTGGTGCTTTAACTCTGATACAATCAAGGCTATAGTAGCATCTATGCTAACCTCTTCCCAAGAGTTTACAAATGAAGAAAGAAAGAAAAGAAAAACAATGTTTTTTTTCTTCTCACCACTGATTGGTTGAACCACCCTGGCTCTGCATCAAGGGCATGGCTCGAAGCCTGGTGAGACGGATCTTACAAATCCATCAGTCTTGCAAGGCACTATCAATCCAATTAATATAAAACTAATATCCACAATAACGTTCTCATATTCTGATAAAAAAATATGAATCAGGTCAGATATTGCTGAGGCCTGCACGACATCAGATGCCTAACTGTTCATCATATCACACCATCTAGAATGATGCATAGAAGCACTAGTAGTGACTGCCCTCTTGGATGACCCCATGGTAGATTATTAATAAAGTTGAGTCTAGGTTGCTCTCCCAGTGGACAAATTGTCCAGTGGTCTCTATTCACTATAAACCTATCATGACTTTCTTTGCTTCTCCGGTTGAACTGAACTTGACGCAGTGACCTCAATCAATTTCAATCGTAAAAAAAAAAAAAAGCGTGTTGCTCATGTTTGTGGTTTGGTTGCCACGCCTGAACTCACCTGAACTCACCGAACGTTTGCAATGTGCTGTAGGCTACGTGCAGTGTACGGGATACGGCACTACACTTCCTGCACTAGTATCTATAATTATGTTTACTTCAATATGATGTAACTTGAATGGTAAAAAATAGGTTAGACCTTGTTTCCCATGGAACTCTGTGGTTAGGCTATCTCAGCAAACGAGATGACTGCTTGATTGATTGATTGATTGATTGATCACCCCCTCTCCATTATTCTTCAGCTAATAATTCAGCATAGGCTTCCTTATTGAATCATTACCTATGAATACATAAGTGAATAAATATGTAATGTATATACATACACAAACAAACAAATATACATACTTTATAACAAATGTCCTGTAAAACATAATTTAATTTATCAACCATTATCTATCTATTTGGACTTCTATAAACATGTACTATTCCTATAATTAATTCTATATGTTTTATTACTTTAAGCATGTGTTCTCCAGCATCCACTAGACTCGGTGTTTATTTGGAACTGGCGGTTATTTATGAAAATATACACCTGCACCCGGTGTTTAAAGGGGACCCGGCTATTATTTGGTAATTTACGGTATGTGGACAATTTAAGTAATTTTTTGAATGTTTTCCATTAAAATTCTTACATATTGCACCTTTAAAAACAATGATCACAGCAACATTAAATACCATTAACAAGCTGTATGCTAGGATGCTAACTGCTACTTGGAGTTGACTTGACAGTAGCATTACCTTAGCCTCCAACATCATGATCACCTCACAGGGCTTTAAACAGGTGACTTCCCTCTTCACAGCTAGCCTCGTTGTTTATTTGAAAGTCGTGATGAACTGAGTGTAAATGCCCTAAAAAAAAGCAGACAGAATGTCTTCCTGTTGAGAAAGGCTACTTTATATCTTTGGTAATTTGAGACATCTGTCTGAGCAAAAATATGTTCGTCGGCCGCCTTTTCGACAGGTATTTGATTGATGGCAGCGACTCTAGCAGTGACTGTAACTGACAGCAAACCACAGGATGGATGTTTTGCAAATGACAGCAGAAACATTCTCCATTCAGATTCTGCACTAACAAGGCATGTGCACCTACGGGCAAACACATCAAACACACCGCCAGTTTGTTGTCTCTTTTATCAGAGAAATGTACTTTCTGTACAGAAGGCAAAATTGCATTTCTGAGGAGCTGCTGTAACTGTTTGAGTCTTGTTTACGCTGTCAAGTGAATTAGTTAGAAAAACACATCCTAGGAGAGTTGAATCCAACATTTCCTTTTAGGTTATAGATGGCAAATGATTCACCAGCATGCCAGATCTTTTGAACAATTACTTTTATCAGGGTGTCTCTTTTATGTACCTAGTCCATTTGATCTCTCGCTGCATTGATTTTATCGGCGCTTGTGTTATTTGAAGTTGTTTTTAATGTTTGTTGCATTTGTGAAGCACCTTTCAACCTTTGGACCACACTGCCTTAATCGACCATCTGAAAACACTGCTGCCAGGCAGGCATTCCAAGAGAAACTATCATATCTCACAATTCTTTGACTGGTTACCGGTCAGTTTCAGCATTGAGTTTATGATTTTACTGCTCGAGGCCTTTGCTGGCCAGATCCCACATTAACTGGTGGTATTTTTTGTAATTACTTAAATCATTTTATCCTCATTTGTATGCTATCTTTATCATACAATACTTGATGAATTTTCTATATAAATAAAAGTATTATACAAACATATTTTTATCAATTTTATTTTATTAGTTTTGGCTCTATGGGGCAAAATGTGGCCAGACGGGTAGAAAACATCACCTGTGGCCAGTGTTGTGAAAAGTACCCAAGAGTCATACCTGAGTCAGAGTACACATATTGTGTCCAAATAAGACTTCAGTCCTAAAGTATTTGACATTGAATATACTTAAGTCTCAGCAGTAATTTTCTGTTTGTGAATGCACTCAAGTATCCAAAGGGTAAATAAAAGTACGATACGAGTAAATTTCCCTGTTGTGGGATAAATAAAGCCAATCTTAATCATATTTACATGTAGTGCATATTGTAACTATTGGATCCAGTATTCAGCATTTTTCAGATTTTTCTCAGGCTCGTTTGAAATCAGTGTTCTTTTATCTAAGTGAAATAAAATGAATGAATTAAAATGCACCACTACCATGAGCAGAAAAGATACTCAAGTGAAGTACCTCAAAACTGTAAGTGCAGCGCTTGGATTTAGTTACATTCCATCAATGCCTGTAGCTGATGCTTCAGACAGCATTAACCTGTTGCCAGAAGAATCTCTGATATGATCAGAATTGCATTTTTTTAAATTCAGACATTTGTAAAAACTCTACATGGTGCTACTGTCTCTCCGTCTGGCAGGAATATTTTACGTAGAAAGACCTTAAAAGTTAAACCCAAATGCGAAACCCGCTCCTCTCTTCTACATTCATTAAAAAGTCATGGATGAGCGACATCTTGTTTCTTCTCTTTTTAAATTTTATTGACCTGTTTACTTAAACTTACACATGAACTCGTACACATGAACGCATGAGCTGTTACAGGTTATAATGAAGTATGTACTGTACATGAAGGTCCAACAACATATTGAAACCACAAGGGGAAAAAAGAAAGAAGAATGTAAACATAAAACAACAAGATGCTTGTTTAACCACTGCCATCGGATTGGAATGCTACAATTTAGCTCTACGAATTTAAATCAGTAGAAGCTATTTACACACAGTAATATATATATATATATATATATCAAATCTGGTTAAATGTAACACATTTAAAAGCCAAAGTACCATTACAAGTGATGTATCATATTTTAGCGGTGATATGATCTTTTTCATCTTTCATCGACAGGTCGGAACAGCTGTGCATTGATTTGTATTACGAACTTAGATAAGGAGAAAATGATAGATCAATACAACACAGTTGTAAATATTTAACCTCTTCAACTCCTAAAATCCGCTAAAATTTCCCCTTCAAAACTAGAAAAGAAGCATTTTTTACGAATGAGTGAAAATGTGACCTAGGCATTTTCTTCTGCCTCTTTTTAACGCTTCACTGAAGCTACATTATTCCTACACCGAGTGAAATATTCATACCTAAGATGCCGTGTTCCATTTGATCATATGGAAAAAATGTATAGGCATCGTCCTCATCTACCTTGTATATACAATGCTGCACAAAATGCATTTGACTGGCAGACCCGTGGAAAGATCTGTGGGGTTGAAGAGGTTAAATATTTTACATGAATACATGATAAATCAAAAAGACTGCAATTAAAGACAGTGTGCTCAGAAATATAACTTAAAGTGCTATGGTGTCATGCCCTAGCGGCTGTGGACGGACTCTGGCTGAGCCTGAAGCCGGGTCTTGGTGGCCAGAGCCGCCTTCCGGGTCATGGTGGTGCAGCGATTCAGGATCTCCTCGGTTTTGGGTCTGGGTGGCACCCGGGGAGCGTTTGAGGCCGTCTCGCTGCCTTTGGACGTGATGGACCCAGAGCTCTCTGAACTGGCGCTGGAGCTGCGGCGCTCTGGGAGGCTGTCAGCAGGGGTGCTGCGCCCACTCCCGCCGACGTTAGGCCTCGCTTCCTCTTTCAGACTCGAGGTCGACTCGCTATCTGAGGAGAGGCTGGAGAAGCTTCCCTCGCTGCTCGTGTTGCTCATGCTGCGTGTGCGGCCGTCTGACGTCGATGGGTCGCCCTCGATCTGTGTTTGCGACCTGGTCTCGGAGAGGACATCCAGGGATCGGGCCTTGTGGAGACGCCCGGGCACGCCTCTGGACGGACCTGCAGGTTCCATCTGTGGGCTGTTTTCTTCGCTGATGCTGGCTGACCGGGAGGCCCGAAGTTCAGCGCCGGTTGCCAGGTTCAGAGTGGAGCTATGCAGCTTTCTCTGCAGGCTGAAGAGGCCGGCACGAGGGTTGTTGTACGGTTGCAGGTACATGGAGGGGATGTAACCTCCCTTGTTATTGAACCTGAAGAGAGAAATGCAAGGAAAAGAAGTTATTTCAACCCGTTAATCATATTTCCCCTTTTTCTCTGACTCAAACTGAATAAGCAAACTGACTTTAAAAGACGATGCAATATTAAACTGCTTTACTTTGTTTATATGTGGCGGACCCTGCCACCTTTCTAGCTTTAAACAGTGTTCTGGGGAGCAGCTTGTTTACTCAGTATTTAAAAAATTTCTGGGTTTGAATTTCTTCTCCTAAACTACATACTGCCACTTTAACGAGATTAACTTCCAACAATATTTGTTTAGTGTTTACGTGTAAAGACACTGGTGGGGCACTGCTGAACGCCTCACAACACGTTCCTTCTTTCCCTATTGTCTATTGTTCGCAGCGCAGACAGTGAGGATCGGGATACCTGATGAGCCACCAGCCGTTGTCAGACTTCCTCAGCACCTCGACCACAGAGCCAATGGGCACAGACACCTCGTCATTCTTCTTGGCCGAGTAACTCCTCGCCGCACAGTACAGGGCACCTGCTGTCACAAGAAAAAAACAAGCTCAAATGAGGAAGCAGGCACCGCCGCATAGATACCATCTCTCATGAAACGTGACAAATGAGAACAAAAACACATATTTTCTCTCTGGCTGAAAGGGATGGACGCATGTTAACTTCCTATAGTTAAAGAGCGCTCCCCAGTGTTGGTTGTTTGTAGTAACTGGGCTCCATGATATGTTCAATATGTGCATTTGGCATGCGCTGATGTGTACAGTCGAAACCAATTAATGTCAACGCTCACACTGATGCCAGGTTTATTAAAGTACAGCGAAGTAATCAAGCTTAAATTAGATATTTCTGTTTGACAATGTGTAGGTGTAAATATCGCACCTCCAAGCTGGAATCCAGCATCATCATCGTCTTCCTCTCCCTCCCATAACTCCAGGTAGGGAGCAGGGAACCAAGCCAGACGCTTATCCTCGTTCTCCACCAGCCACCAACCTGCAGAGGGGGAACAAAAACATAACACTTTCAGCATCACAGCAAAGAGTGTGAAGAGGTTTTTGCACGCGTCGAGATGCAACGCTGCATGAAAAGCGACAGCACTGACCTGCAGGGTCTTTGATCAGGACGTCCAGCTTCTCGTCCACAGCCGTCTTGAACGGGCGATTCTTGGTATCCTTCGTCTCATAGGCTGCCACGCAGCGGTACGTCTGGGTGACAAACGGGTGGGTGACGCTGCCCGCCACATTGCCCCCTCCTCCGCCGGAGGAGTCGTCGGACAGCAGGATCATGATGCTGATGACAGAGATGTGCCGTTGAGAACAGAACTTCTACAAGATTCACATAATAATTCAAACCCAACACTGACGTGACAAACCCACCTGTTCTTGGTGAAGTCTGGCTGCAGGTCGTGGTCTTTGGGCATGAAGAACTGCCTGACCTCGGGGCTCTGGGTCACAGCCGCGTCGCACTTAAGCAGTTTGTCGCAGTAGCTCTCCAGGAACTTCATGCGCTGGACGGATCGCTTGGATTCTTTCTGCTGGCGGCTGCTCCTATTGGCTTCCCCTGGACGGAGGAGAGGAAACGGCTTCAAGATTAATTTGCAGAAAAGAAGGTGAACAGAAGAACTCTGTGTGCAAAGTCAAGAGTCAAATCCATGCCAGAGCTGCTTATTGGAGAGGATTTCAATCAATCAGATGTAACACATAGTCGAAATAATCTTACCACTGAATTTGGGGATCATTCGGTCTTTTTTCCGCAGCATGTTCTGAAGAGGGAATCTCTTTTTCAGCTGCCTCTGTTTGATAAAAAAAAAAAACAACATTATTTCTTATATCTATGTACTTTTTTAATATCAAAAGGAGCACTTTGTACTTTTTAATACGATATTCAAACTCAGAAATGTAATATTTACAGTATTAATGAATTAAAATGTGTTTTTTATTTCCATAACTGAATAAACAAGCCGCCCTCAGAGGAAAACAAGGTCCCCAGAACACTGTTTGAAGCTGGAAACGTGGCAGGGTCCGCCACATATAAACAAAATTTAAAAAGTATCAAATTGTCTTTTCCTTTAAGGTCAGTTTGTTTAATTCAGACATGGAGACAAAGAGATTCTGTTTCTTTAGCATTTTATTCATCAGTCGATGAAGATCTTTCTCCTCTGGTTAAAATGTCATCCTCAGACCTACACAGTGCACCTTTAACGTTCCCACAGCTTCAACAGCGCCCTGAGTGAAGGAAGGTGTTTGTTACTTACATGAAACTTCTTGAACTCCTGGAAGGATCTGTAGACAATCACCTCAGCCTCGTCAGACCATAACACAGACATCATGAACACCTGCGCACAGAGAGAAAACATTAAGGAAACATCAGTGTATAGCGATGTAATTTAACGATTAAAAACGACAATCACTATAGAAACAGTAAGGATCCCTGAGTCGGTGGCTCACCTTGAGTTTCGGTGTGTCCCTGTGGACGGACCCGATCATGCGGGCACTGATGACGAAGCGCTGCTCGGCGGCCATGGTGCTCCTCTCTGCTCTGTGCGTCTCTACTCGCTGGGGGACTATCTGGCGTTTAGACTCCTCGGTGTCCGGTTCGATTCCCTCGGCTGCTCTGCCTGACCGAGTGCCCAGCTGCGGTTAATATACGTTCAACAAGAGGGGAGGCGGAGACTGGAGGGGGAAATCCACCTGAGCGGGGCTGGAGGAGAGGATGCGCACATTCAGGGCGTGGCCAGCGGCGGCAGGTGAGGCGGGTGAGTCAATCTGAAGGCTGTTGTAAAAAACTAATAACATATGCCAGGCTTCTTTCACAGTCACCAGTCACAGGTAATATAATAACTCTGTTGTTAAAGGGGCATTGCGCAGTTTTGGAGAAGAAACCACAAGCTGTTCTCAGAGGGAGAATAAGGTCCGCAGATCACTGTCTGGAGCAAGGAAGGTGGCAGGGTCCGCCAAACACACAACACCGCTGCTTGTTTTGTGCTGCAACAAGCAGCCACTGCAGAAACTGCACTGACTGTAGCTGTGCGTGAAGCCCGCAGGGCATTCATTCAGACAGCCTGTCACTCAGGTCTGTCAGCAACCCCCCCCCCCCCCCGTCACACTGATTCTATTGGTTTTCCAGCACGTCACCCCCCCCTCCTCAATCCACAACGAAAAACACCTCTTGTACACATAGAGGCGATATACAAGTAATGTGATAATTAGTAAGCTCACCTTTCATTTTTGATTTCTCTGTATCCAGTCTATTCAGCTTTTTAGCCAAAACACATGGGCGTGTGATTGATGTTGCTGGGGTTACTGTCTGCAAGATGTCTGTCAACATTATAATTCAGGCGCCAGTTGACATTGACAAGCTATTTTCTTTGTCAAACATTTTGTTATTTTTCTCAAGAATTCATGACAGCATCAGATGCTCCCCTCCCATCTCCCTCAACCGCTTCCTGGCATCTCACGCATCCTCAACTCCCATAATTGAAACTTTTTTTTTTTTTTGCACGTGCAATCACTTGACACTTGTCATCTGGCAGCAATATCCCTTATCAGGAGCTGGTGTGGAGAGCTGTGTGTGTACGTGTGTGTGTGGGGGAGGGTGTGTGTGTGTGTTTGTGTGTTGGCTGAGGCTGACCAAGTAGGCGTGTGTTTCAGGGGGGAAGCAGGTGTTTCTTCAAAGTGAGGATTGCATGAGAGGGCCCGGAGTCGGAGGGGGTTATCCCGACCACTCATCAGATGGACCAGGGCGGGGAGTCCTTGTCTGAAGTGGTGCCAGCGTATTATCACGCACACACACACACACACACGGCTGTGTGGTGTAAAAGGTCGGGACTGTCCAGCTCTGTATACCACCCGAGGAGACATCAACACCTGAGCGTACAGCAGCACGAGGTTTCCCAAATTGAGCACGTGGACCATGACTCTGAATTCTTTTGGGCATCTGTTGTGTCCCAAAACACTCGCTCGTTTATTGTGGTTACATATGGAAATAGGAGTGACTGGGGTAAATAAATGTGCAGCGGAACATGTATGGGCTCTATGGCATGATTGCATTCATGACATTTCAAGTCTGTGATTATACCTGATGGGTAGACGATGATTGGCAGTGTCTCTCACCCTAACATTTGTCTGTGCTGATGCTCCATTGTCAAGAGTACCGGACGGTTGGGTGGTGTCAGGGTGTGTAGCAGTAGATCAGGAAACGACAAATAAGAATCTGACATAGTGCCAGTCACAACAATACCACACACAAGGTGAGGTAGCAAAGAGCAACCACAACATGAGTGAGCCTGCTCACAGAAGTGTTTTTTATGATCTTATCGCAGGTTCGCGGATGTAGAGTTAAAATTAATCTTATCAGAGGTGGTTACTCAGGTGAGGTTACACATTTGAGGAAACCTGGTTTCAAACCTCTGCAATTCTGCCCACGCTTCATTTTGATCACGAGTGTCAAATAACGCACTGATGATACATATTGAACATTTGTTGCCATCACGATTCAGCTGTCAATGACTCCAATGCTAATCGATTCTCGATGCATCGCGATCTTAGTGCGCGGCGTCCTCGTTGATCCGTATGTTTGCACACGGCTTCTTCTTCATTATTCAAATTCCCAGCTTATTCTGGAAGTCCTTCCAATAATCAGACTACAGAAGCCTGCAAAATGAGAGCCGCATCTCTTGAGTGCATAACCGTAAGTCAAAAGTATTTATCCATCTGCAGTGCCTCACATGTTTGCTGTAATCTATAATAATATTGTTTTCACAGCTTTAAGATAAGGCATTATTGACTCTGCTGCACACACCTCTCTCAAAGTTGAGAGCGCTTCCTCAGATCTTGGCTGATTAGCTGGGCTGTAACAGTTATTAATATTTATGGCTGCAGATATTAGCTTCAGGTGAATATGGCTAACATGATTAATAATTGTTTTGGGGCAATGTCTCAGCATTGGTCTCATCCCAGCAAGTTCATAAAAGCAACCGTGTCCGTTTAAAAAAATACTCAGCTTATTTTTTTCTCTGACGTACCTCCTACACAACAGCCTAATGTCCGGTTTAAGTTCAAAGCATGGGAGCGACGTCGCAATGTAACTTTACTGTCCAGCTAAGGCCGGACGATCCACACTCAGCATAAGCTGCAGACTCACAGTTATGCTCTCTCTCTGCATTGATGTGGAATATTCCACATCCGCATCTCAATGCATCATATAATCAAGAAATTTCCGCCCCTCTAGTTAGCACGTTATCTCAGTTAGCAGTGCGGATAATCAGACTAATTGGAGTGTTGGTGTTTACACTGTTAGCATGGGAGCTTTGGACCAATGAGAGAAAGATGTTTTCCAGACTGGGGCTAGCTTGTTAGCGTGCTTACTTCAGTAGATATCTTTTTGACACAATACATAGACGCCTTTGACATACTGTAAAAACGGTTGATCATTTTTTTATTCACTTTTGATTTTTTTCAAACCCAAATTCTTATATATTGCACCTTTACTATGTGGATGTAAGAATATGTATGTGTGAGACACTGTGTAAATACAGGAGCATCTCAAGTCTATTTTCTAGATATCTGTAAACGTGCAAATAACCATTGTCTTCATAATCAGAGGTGTAATATGTAAGGTTAAAATGCTAACCAGCGAGCCCCGTCCAGGACCCCCATCAGCAGTGTAAAAACCAACAGCAGCTCCCTGATGTACAAGGCTCCCAGTCTGGACTCTTAGCTGCGCCGCTAACCGAGCTATCTAGCTAATGGCAGCTACATGGTTAGTGATGTGCTGCCCATGTTTGTTTTGAGTATGAATTCAACAGGTGGTGAGTTCTTACATTAGACACCTTTGACGACCAATATTAAAGTTAAAACACAGATTCATTAGTCGTTTTACAACACCAGGGTTGTAAGACCAAACTGAGTTAAAGTCCCTTCATGCTACATAAGAGAAAGAAAAATATACTATTGCTGCTCCGTAGTCTGGTGGCACGGCAGTAGATACTTCTCTATCTTCTGCCCGGCAGTGCAGTGACTGTAGCTGGAAAAATGCTAAAAGAAAAAAATAACCTTACCATTTTAGATATTTATTTATGTGAAGATCATTTTAACATTTACACATTGAATATTTAGACATTTAGGGTAATAATCTATTTATATGACAATTACTACATGGTATTTTATTGTATTTATAAAATGTGTAGGTGTAGTTTCTGGTAACAAGGGAAAGATTGTGATTCATCATGGAGAATTTAGCCGGTTCCAACTTTACACAACCAGGTTGTACCAGCATTGTGTCTTCAGAACAATAAACAATAGTTAGTTGATCCATCAGCATCCATAGCACTGGAATTTGTTGCATGATTTGTTACTGATTGGAAACATCTCATTGATCAAGCCCTACCCCCTAAAAAAGCCATGATCATATTACTGCAACAAAACTTTCCCAGGACAAGAGAAGATCAAAATAACATTGGCTCTAAATGACAGACTGTCTTCTGTGATTTGCGTGCGTGCATTCCAGAGGACCGTTGAAGATCATTTCAAGGCTCACAGATACAAAGATTTCTTTTCGTTTCGTTTAATGAGGATCGGTTCATATTTCAGTCTGCTTTTAGATTAATAAATCTGCCTGTCAGAAAGACTTTCCTTCCTCCTGAAAAAGCAAAAGAACAACAAAAACACTTTTCCACACAGCGCCACACAGCACCATAGTTTTATTTGGACTGGCTCGACAATAACTTCATTGTTTGACTCGTTTGAAACTGACAATGGAGGCGTCAGACAATTTTTGCAGGTGCGTTGGCTCCGTAACTTTCATTTTCCTTTATCTGTGCTGAGCATTTACAGGAAATAATTCACCATCTTGCAAAATGCGGTGAACAAATGTACACTAAAAAATTGCAAAAAGTTCACCCACAAACGAAAATTCAGTCATTATCTACTTTTTGTCGTCCACAAAACATTTCTGAAGCTTCACAGCGACAAAAAACATTGTACGACTCTCCAAAAGAACTGAAGTAGATGGGGACTTGTTTTAAAAAATCAAAAAACAACAGGAAAAATAAAAAATAAAATGGCTCCGTGCAGCTTGTCAGATGTAATCTAAGCCTGTGGAAGACCAGAGATCCCAAATTTTATTTGAAGAGCCACCCTTGAACTCTTGCACCCACTTAAGGCGGCGTGTGTGCTAATACTCTCAGCTCAGACTTTCCATCACTATAGAAACTATGAATTTTTTCATTTTTGGGTGAACTTGTCCTTTAACCCGACAGGCTCCCCTACATATTCGGGAGCGTTTATGGACAGGCAGATGCCATAAGTGACTCTGATCACAAACACGGATAAGGGAGCAGTTTGTTTCACCTAATGAGTCAGAAGGTTATCTGGTTTTTATGTGTTTATTGACATATTCGGTCAGTAGTACGTGTAAGTGTTTTACTGTATTTGATCAGGAAAAGAGAGGGGGAAAAAAGAAATCAGGAACAAGACATGGAGGACGTGACATGGAGCACAGCTGAATGACGAATTCTTTAGGATGTAAAAAGCACTGCGTGAGGAGGAGATTGTTATCGGATCTCTGTAAAGACGCTGACAGTCTCGCACGTTTCAACAGTGGTATGCTCCGGTAGAAATTTGATTCTGGCTTTGATATCATGTGTCCATCTGCGATAAACACGCATATATCTATATCTGTGAATGCCAAAAACTGAATGTGTGGCACAGTCTGGCCTCTAGCCAAGACTTTTCTGATCAGATTAGATGTGTGTTATCCAGACCTGGGACGTCTGCCACGATAAAAGTGTAAACAGCCCATAAAACACCCATGACCTAAGCTCTATTTCAATAAAAGCTGCAGATGGGAGCTCGACGCTAAAGTGTCAGTTTATGCTGTTAATTGATGATGTTCTGGTAATGTCACGTCTTTTTTTAATTGTGAGATGTCTGGAGCCACTTCCTTCTGGACTCTATTCAGGGAGGAAGGTGGGGTCAGTGATAAGGGTTTGCAGCTACTGAGAATTTTCTCTGTGGCTGTTATCATAAGCAGACGGAAGCTGTTGCAAAAGTAAACAATCCAGTGACCGTAATTCTGTGGTCAGTGCCAGTAAATCTTGTTTGAGGGATACGACAGCAAGTGTGCAGAAACACTCAAGGCAAAATTTATCTGCAACCGGTACACCCTGCTTCGGGAACATGACTCAAAAAAATATAACACCCAGTCCTGATATAACTCACGTGATTCACAGTTGCTGGAGATGCTTTATCAATATTTTGCTTATGTTCTATTGTTACTATGTAGTTTTAGAGAAGACATTCAAAGTCAGAATTTTAATATCTACAATATGAATGAGGTAATAATACAAACTCTGAAATATTTATCTTTTCCATAAGAGTGTAAATAAGTTGTTCACAGAGGACACAAAGGTCCCAGAATACTGTCTGAAGCTGGAACGGTGGCAGGGTCCGTCACATATAAACAAAGTGAAGTCGTATGAACTTTTGCTGTCCTTTAAGGTCAGTTTGTTTATTCACAACTACATGCTGTTAACTGTAGTTGCCCTTAGCAAGTTAGCTTAGTTAGCCATGGATCTAGCAGTACGGGATGTGTTTTTGTTTATGTCAATTACATTGGAGCTTTGGGCTGAAGCTAGCTCGCTGACATGCTAACTTCAGTAGATACCTCTGCAAGACAATCCATGGAAGGACATTCAGAACTGTTATTTCTTCACATTATGTTGAAAAGTTAACTTTTTAATGTCTGTAACTACACTTCTTAAATATTGCACCTTTAACTATTGGTTTTATATTTGACACATGAGTGTGTTCCAGATTCTTCCTCAGATGTCTGGGTAAATGCTCTTTGACCAGGCCTTTGTTTTGTTTTGGGTGACCTCTCACTCACATTCTTTCTTTCACGTGTGACAATGAGAACCTTTACAGTAATAAGCTCTACTGTAATGACTTTATGTAAGCATCCGTCATTGGCCAAGCCTTAAATCAGGCTGGCACACCATAAAGTCAAGCAGAAGTAGCTCCAACCTGACAGATGTCCTATTTCTGCGGGTGCTTTTGTGTACCTTTTTTTCTTCTACCTTTTTAGAAATGTAGTTTGTTTTGGTAACTCTGACATGCTCTTCTTTGTTATAGGCTTTTAAAAGCAGATGTTTACGACCTCTGCTTTCAAAAGATAGGCCTCTTATGAACATGTCACATTTTCCTCATGAGACAAATTGTAGGTTAAATGTTTAAATAGCCAGTTGTGCAGAAGGCTGAAACTGACATCTGACAGTGAGTCACTTTGAAGAACTGACACTCATATACTCAACAACTTCCTTAAACTCTGTAACTGTAACTGTAAATCCAACTACTTGGTTTCAGTGAATGAACTGTGTCGTAGTCAGGCAGTAACTTGAAACCATCTTAGTATATATCCGTACATATTCTGATGAATTAAACAGAGAAGTGTTAACCTGACTTAAGACTTGGAGTATACAGCCAAGCAAACATGCTAGGGTTGCCACCTTGGATTTGTGGGAAAAAGGGACACTTCACCAAATGTTGGGGGGGGGCTTGCCCATTTTTACCAGTTCAGACTGACCAATCAACATGAGGAGACAGACACACAGTAATTTTAATTATGTGTGAATACATTTATTCATAAAGAGAATAATAACAAATGTGTTGTATTAACACAACTGGAAAAACTTCTGTTTTGCAAGATCTTATCTGAATTTCTTTGAACTCATTAACTCCTGGGATGAGGTAAATGCGCACACAGGACACACACACACACACACACACCTGATGCCAACTGCATAAAAGTTGCAATGGCTGCATGTTTTTGTTTGTTTGATACAACACCTTGATGCTTGATGCTTTTTTGTTTTTGCATGGGTTTCGAATGCGTTTTTCCTTCATACTTCACAGAGATTTTCGCCGGACACAAAACGCATGCGGCGGAAAAATTGTCTCCCTGGATCGGCCGCACCCATTCAAACTCGCGCTAGGGGCTAGCATTTATTTGCTCCATCTCCTTCCTCGTCTGTCGTATCTACTGCCATTTCAAATGAAGATGCTAAAACGTCTTTGAGCATTGGATGGAAGCGCGCACGGTGCACCTCAAACTAGATTGCGGTCCCATTGCTTTCTGACATCACCACCACTAAGCATCTGACTACACTGTACTGAACACACTTTACTATAAATTTATCTACAAGTTAGAAAAGTTTGCAGCTCAAGTCCACCCGTAAAGATGGACAGGTGAATAGATGAGTCTCTGTGCTCGGTGTACAGCAGCAATGTCCATTTTCTCATTTAGCCACTTAGCAACCGCCTTTCTTAAGACATATAAATGCTTTATAATGTACAGCATGGGGTATAAACCGAAGTATTTTATGTTGTATATCAAAACATGAAAATCTCATAAACAGGATTCATTGTCTGGGAACCAAACTGTAGCTATATACCCAATAGCTGTTGAGATAGAGCATTTCAGTCCAAACCAAAGTGGTGGACGACTGACAGTGCCATCCATAGCCGCATGCTGATAGCGTGGCTTGTTTGACACCAATTTCTTGCACTCTGTACTACACAAAAGCCAAGTACCGGCTTCCAGGTAGCCTAGATTTGAAATACTTGGCTAGTCTTCTGCTACTTTCGAGCCACAGCATGTCAGGAATACTTTCCTAATGACAACATCCCCTTTCTCTTCATCTTATTGTATGATAAATGCCATTCCTGGCAAGGAAGCAGCGCGTACGTGCCAAGAATAACACTGACATAACACTGGTGTTTTATCTAACATCAACTGTGGTGTGCTACATAAAAGGATCATCCTTGAAACCACAACCAATAGGAGGCCGACAAGCACACAGAGTCAACTGTGGTTCTGTAGAAAGTATGTTAAGCTAATAATCAGATCCAAACCTACTGGAAAGGTTGTCAGACCACACCAGGATTGTTTCACCACAGATCATTTGACCTCTTTAAGCTTTTAGCCGATACTTCTAAGCTCTTGAGAATGGGCTCAAAGCACATCTTTTGTTTAGTGTATTACTTAAACCAATATATTTGATTTGTACTATTAGGCTGTTGCTAAGTCAACTTTAGCTTATATCTGCAACCCTGCCCACACTATTCATGCTTCTCAAGCTTGAAGCTGTGAAAACTAAGCCAGAGCTAAGAGAGCTCGTCAATTTAGTCCGAGAGGTCCTGGTCACTGTCCTGGCCTGATGAAACGACGACATGGCCTCCCTCTGCTGCCACCCACAGGTCAGACTGCGTCACTGCCCCACTGATCGTAAAGGATGTGAGACTATGGAAAATGTCTTGTTTGTTGTAGGGCTTGTTTGACTGTCCTACCTCTCCACATTCCCGCACATACTAGAAGAATGTTGCATAACTGTAACTGGCACACATGTCAGTCAGTTGGTTAAGTGCCACAGCATATTTGGCAACATATGGATACACACACACACGCACACACACAGGTAGGCTGATGCTCACACAAAGTATGATTATGGATATCATGTGTACTTTTAAGCTAATATACACAACCACTACGGGGACAGCCTGACATTCCGACACCCCTCCATTGCGAAACCCCACCATTCCGAAACACCCCCACTCCGAAACACCGCTGTTCCGATCCTCCCCTCAAAACACAGCTGTTCCGAAATTAAACACTGCTGTTCCGAAGTTGATTTTCAAGTTTACATTACTTCCTACATCAAACACTGCCGTCCGCTCACTGGCCGCACTCACACAGCTCATTGTTTTTTATTGCTAATAGGCCTATGTCACTGTCTTCATTTATTATATAGCCTATGACGTTTCTGACCAAATGTCGCGGCTTCAAATGCATCAAATTCCCACATCCAGTTACGCAGGCAGCTGTCCAGGGTGCTGAACCAGGTGACAGACAAAGTAGGCTGCACTCTGCGTTCTGATGTTTGCTGGGCAGATCTGTCCCCCTTGCTTTCTCATCCACTCTGTTGTGGGAGATCTCCCACAGAGCAAAAGAAATACACACTGTTTCTCTCCCGGCTGAACTCTGGCTTGAGCCCACTTCACCCAGGTGCGAGCCTGCAGCCCCCGCTCCTGCTGACAACAGACCGGGGGAGAAAACAGACATTCCTTTGCTCAGAACCCATATCAGGCTGTGTCTGAATATGCACGAAGATCGGTATAACGCATTGGAGCAATTTTCATACAATTTCGGATATTTAGCATGATAAAGTAATTTCAATTCAACATAGCCACTTGTCCAGCTGAAGCATGATGAGCGTTATGTCATTAATATGAAGTAGGCTTGTTTTGCGGTTAATCAGCCACATGATCCGTTTGAACCCACAAAGGAAGAGAGGATAAATGCGCAGCCTCCGTTTCCTTTCTGATTGTGTCCGTTCGGAATGGAGGGGTTTCCCCAATAGACTTTTCGGAATATTGGGGTCTTTGAAAAAAAGGGAAACCCCGCCATTACGATGAATTGAAGTCTATGTTTGGAACAGCGGGGTTTCGGAAAGGCGGGGTGTAACCATGCACTACTACAGTGCCTTAAGACAATCTTTTGTCGTGTCAAAGGGCCTCCTCTTTTTCCTGCATTTTTTAAATAATAGTTTGTTTTTCTTTCTTTCTTTCTTTCTTTCTTTCTTTCTTTCTTTCCTGCACTTAAAGGGCAACTGCACCAACTTTACACATTAAAGTATGATGATACAGGTTTTGGGGAGTACAACTGCATACATGAAAAAAAGTAGTGCACTCCTTTTGTTTCTCCAGAGGAAGCTGCATGTAATCTGATACATTTTCTCCAGTGATATATAGGGAAAACGTGGAAAAAAGGAAAACCATCGTCATCCCTTATGTTGCAGGAGTATCCGAGAAACTCAGGAGGAACTTCAATAAACATCACATCCCAGTTCACTTCAAATCTAGCAGTAAGTAAAAACGTGTCCATCCTAAGGACAAAACACCCAGGCATGAAGAGAGTAATGTAGTTTATGCTGTTCAGTGCAGCCAGGACTGCAGAGATTTGTACATTGGGAAGACAAAAACAACTGTCCAAAAATGAATAGCACAACACACGAGGGCCGAATCTTCAGGTCAAGACCCCACTAACATCTGGAGGTGAAATATCGTGCCTTTGAGGACAACGATGTAAACGTCTCAGCAACAGAAGACAGACGGTTTGAAAGAGGAGTAAAAGAATCCCTCTACGACAATACTTATCACCAACCTACAAGTTCACTCAGAGCTCACGCCTGTCTTTAAGGACTCTGTAAGGACACTCCCACACAGAGTTTAAAACCCTGCAACTCCCCTCAAGTTAGTTTGAACTGAAGAAGCCTCTTGGATGAGAGGTGAAACATCTTCAAGAAACTGAAACAAGCCCAGTTGCCTACGATACACCATCAACAATTAACGGGAACATTTGGAATAACTAAAGTACACAACTCACAAAATATAAAACAATACACACACACTTTTAGGCAGTTTAATGCTCCATATTATTTCTTGAAGGAAACTTGGGATCCTAGTAGTATTTTGCATCTTAATGTGACACAATAGGCTCTTCCTTTTTGTCCGTGGCCTACCCCAAGTTGAAATTTTTGGCCCTCAAAGGGAAAAGTGTGGGCCCCCCTGTTTTATAGGTTGAGAAAACCTATAAAGCTGAGAACAGGGCTGTTTTTCTGAGCTCATGAAAGGTGGACTTGCATTGTTCCACACTACAAACACTCGATGATCGTAACACATAGCACAGTCACGAGCATTGCAGTAATTAGCAGCTTCCGCTTAACGAGAACTGGGTTATAGTGTTATCCTGTTACATAACACATAATTTGATGTCATATTGAGACTGAGTCAGAATGAGTGCGATGGTTGAATAAGCTCCTGAGGTTGTGCCTAAGTCGCATCTTTTGTTTTGTGCATTAGTGCTGGCTGATGACTGACTGACTGATACCAAAATATTTGTATTGTATTATTAGGCTGTTGCCAAGACAACTTTAGTTTACATCTGCAGCCTTGACGACATCCCAGGTGTACGTGCTTTTCAACGTTGAGCCTTGAAACTTGAGCCAGGTCAATCAATGTAGAGCCAAAATTGACAAGTTGATTGATAAACCCTCTCTCAGGGGTAACAACGTGAACGTCCTCTGCTGCCACCCTCAGGTCAGGCTGCATCACTACCCCACTGGTCGTAATGATGCAAGAAAAGCAAACCTGTTTCTCAGCCACTCGAAAAGCTCGTCTGGTTTATTTTTAATCCTTGTTGGACTGTCCCAGTTCCGCTGTCACTGGAAACTCCACATATCTGTCTGCTCACTACAAGTTCCATAACTGTAAGTGATCAACCATGCTTGTATAATCATGTTGCAACATACTGGGCCTGCAGGTAACATAGATACACACACGCACACAGACACACACACACACACACACACACACACACACACACACACACACAGGTGGGCTATTATTGACAGAGGCCATTCCATCAGGAACATAATGGAGCCAAAATATGTTTGATCTAATAAGTTGTTTGTTATATTAAAAGTCCTGCTCAGGTTTTAGGAGGCACCTTGGGAGTAGGTGAAGTTGTGCCAGAGATCCCTACACTGCTACTACATGCTGTTGTAAACACGATACGTAAACACACATGCATACGTACATATGTCTGTTTATGTCTTGTATACACATGTAATACAGTGCTTTAGGACAGTTAGGTCGCCTTTTTTTCTGCAATTATTTATAATTCCTTGTTTCCTTTCACCACATTTTTCTTTCTTTCTTTCGTTCTTTCGTTCTTTCTTTCTTATACCTTCCTTCCTTCCCAGTTTCTCCTTACCTTTTTCTTTTTATATTCTTTGTATTTTTCTCTTTCTTCCCTCCTTCCTTCTTTTTTAACTTCATCTCTCTCCTTTCTAGTTCCTATGTCTGTTTCTTTCTTTGCTTCTTTGTTTCCTGTCTGCACAGTTGTAAAATCAGTGGTGGTATTCTGTTCTGTTCTGTTAAAGATTGATAAAAGGTAAAAAAAAAAACAAAAAAAAAACACCAACACTAAGTTGATTAAAAAAGTATTCCATAAATGTAGAGTATTCTAATGTTAATCAACACTATCACATAAAATGTGACATAAAATGTGATAGTTATGATGTTTTAAAAAAGCTGAAATTGAGATAAAAGTCATTTTTCTAAGATAAAAAGTCATGTTTATGATATCAAATGTTGAATCTTGAGATCAGGTTGTGGTTACCCATTAATACCAAAACTCATTGTTCTGTCACGGAGCATTTGACATCCTGACAGCTTTTATCTTCCACTAAGTCCTGAAACTGAATAATCTCTTGAGATCATTTTAAGAAAGCAAAGTAAAGCGGACATGAGCCACATGAAATCTTTTGTTTTGTGTATTAATCCTAACTGATGACTCTGTTGCAAAATGTTTGCCTTGTTCTCATCACGTACTCACCCAGCCAGGAAAGGCTTAACCAGGTCAAAGGATGTGGAGCTGAACCTGAGAATCTCAAAAGTCCATGAAGTTCCCATCAGCCTCAACTGTACTCTGTGTTAAGCTTTAGCAAATGTTAGCATGCTGATACGCTAAACTAAGATCATGAACATGGTAAACTTTATACCTGTTTAGCCGTGAGAATGTTAGCATGGTCACATTAGCATTTAGCTTAATACGTTACTGAATATGTGACACAAGTCAATTCGTCCCAGTCTCCAGTCAATTTTTCTAGGGCACTTCAAGTCAAAGAATGCGTCCACTCAAGTCCAGTTGTTAGTTAAAGGTGCAATATGTAAGACTTGGCCATCTTGAATTCATGCTCTACTCCCCTGCTGGAAAAACCAGCATAGACCAGCATAGCTGGTGGCCAGCATGGACCAGCATATATTGTGTTTTGGTGCTGGTATGCTGGTGAACAGCATCCCATGCTGGTGCTGGTATGTTGATGCTGGTATGCTGGTGACCTGCATGGGATGTGTCAACAACTTTTTTCATATTGCAGAGTATGAGGAGGAGAGAATTTGGCTGTGAAAATCCAATACAGGGCACAGAGTCAGTGACGTTGTCACAGAACTCCAAGTTTATTGAATACAACCCTGCTGAAAAAAACAGCATAGACCGGCACAATTTCCATGCTGGTCTATGCTGGCATATGCTGGTTAGTGCTGGTTTGGTGCTGGTTTACTGCTGGTTGGCATGAAGAAGCTGGTCCACCAGCAAGGTCCCATTAATTATGATGGCCTAGCAGGATAGTCTTGCTGGTGGTGTTGCTGAGGAAGCTGGTCACCAACATCCCATGCTGCTGCTGGTATGCTGGTGACCAGCATCCAATTACCAGCATCCCATGCTGGTGCTGGTATGCTGGTGACCAGCATCCCATGCACCAGCACGGGAAGTTCCCTGCCCACACCTGTGCCTGAGTCCTGTTCAGTCAGCACCTTGATTTGCCACACCTGTCAGCTGGATGGTTTATTTTATTGGATTTTAACAAATGTGTGCTCATATAAACTTTATAAAATTGTTAACTTAAACTTGTGAGCGAAATGGAAGCAACAAACTCATTGTTGCATTTACAGTGCAGTTTGTTTCGGGTGCCCTCAAATGAGCCCAAAATCTTGCAGGATGATTTTTGGATGGTAATTGGATGGTAATTGGATGTTAATTGGATGCTGGTCAACATCACCAGCAAGACTATGCTGGTAGACTATGGAGCCAGAACGGTGACTTTAAAATTTGGCATCCAAAAAAAAATTGGCATTGAAAACAAAACCAGTGCTGAAAAAGTCATTGAAACATTTGTATTGAAAACATTTGTATTGGCACTGAAACAAGTATTGGCACTGAAAAAAGAAACTAATTAGAATAATTCAAATCCGAAAATCTTATCATTTTATTTTATTGTTTTTTTTTTGTTTTTTTTTTCAATGACAATCTTCAGATTTTTTCTTCATGTCACTTTTTTTCAGTGACAGATTTTTTTGTCAGATTTGTCACTGATTTAGACCGAGCTCCGGTCTCTATGCGTATATAGTGTGGTAGTAGTACCGGGGCGCCGAGCACGGAGCAATAGCCCCAGTTAGCACAACAATAGAACAGCCTGTTGTTCCGAGCCTGGGCTGCAGCGCCGACAGCAGCGCTCTGGTCACCATACCGCTACCGGAGACCGAAGTCTCTATATGCGTATGGAGTGCGGTAGTAGTACGGAGCTAACGAGCATTAGCCCCAGCTGTGTCACTCCGAGCCTGGGCTGTCTCGCCGACTGCAAAGCTCCCCAACGCTGAAAAAAAACTGACATTGTAAAAAAATCTGTCACTGAAAATAAAGTGACATGAAGAAAAAATCTGAAGATTGTCATTGAAAAATACAAAAAAATCTCAATAAAATAAAATGATAAGATTTTCGGATTTGAATTATTTTAATTAGTTTCTTTTTACAGTGCCAATACTTGTTTCAATGCCAATACAACTGTTTTCAATACAAATGTTTCAATGACAATGTTTCCTTTTTCAGTACTGGTTTTGTTTTCAATGCCAATTTTTTTTTTGGATGCCAAATTTTAAAGTCACTGTTCTGGCTCCATAGTAGACCATCATTATTAATGGGACCTTGCTGGTGGACCAGCTTCTTCATGCTGGTCCACCAGCTAAACCAGCACCAAACCAGCACTAACCAGCATATGCCAGCATAGAGCAGCATGGAAATCGCGCTGTTTTTTTCAGCAGGGTCTACATCACAGAGGAACTGCTAAATGCTGCTAACTGCATTCAGTTTATGCATCCATGATTGTAGCTACTGTTAGCTTGTTTGCTCAGTTAGCCGTGCAGCTAGCTGGACAACCAGGGGAATGTTGACGTTTACACCACGTGGACAGGAGCACTGGACTGTTGGGCGAAAGAGGTTTTCAGGCCCAGGGCTAGCTAGTTAGCATGATAATTTTACTGTGTGTCCCTTATACACAATATGTAGATGTCTCTACCATGCGGGAAAAACCAGCATGAAATTCTCACATATTGAAAATGGAAATTTGGCTTACCTGCAGTATGCGGTCTTATTAAAGAGAAAAGTTTTAGCATCTGTCAGAGAGTTTTATCAACAAATTTATCCAACCTGTTTAAAAAGTATGGTGAAGAATTGATTTGTTTATTGAGATTCAGGGAAATAAATGTAATCAAGCAAAACAAAAACTTTATAAAAGGTTTTTTTTTTATTTTCTCGGTCAAACATCAATTTTTAAACTCAACTGAAAACATAAAACACAGACAAGTCATTCCATTCATGGTGTAAGTCGAGTCTCGAGTCCTCTATTTCCTGTCCAGTCAAGTTGCAATGACTCGAGTCCACATCTCTGTAAGTAACTAAGAGCCTCACAAGGCTCAAAACAACATTGCAGCAGACTTATTTAGATTTTAGGTTCTTTTATCTTCAACAGCTTTGCTCGGTGAGCACACATTTCCATGCTGCTACACCCACTGAGTCCCTGCCACATGCTTTATTTGCACAAACTTCATTGATAAAAAAAGCACACAAGATTCAAAAATAGTGAAAATTCTAGTTATTTCTTGTCCATCGAAGGTATACAGTAGCATTTCCTCTGTTTGCAAAGCTGTCGTTCTGTGGACTCTTGGTGGTAAAAAACTCCAGAAGACTGTATGAAGTGTTTTAACCCAGCAGAGGGCAGCGCAGAGTAAAAACTGACTGTTCAAATGTTCAGTCAGGAGCAGCGTTATGGTTCTTATTGCGCGCCAAAGCAATATCAAGGTTATTAAAATGTTCTGACTGTATTCAATTCAGTTTGTTTTTTCTGTATTTTAAAAAACAAAAACAAAAACAAAAACAAAAAAAAATTGATAATTAAAGGCACATTATGTAGTTTTTGGAGAAGGAATTTAATCAGAAGAGAAAGATCTTCATTGACTGCTTTTTTAAATGCCCAAACGACCAAAATAAACAAACTCTCTTTGTTTTAACAACTGAAAAAACAAACTGACCTTAAAGGACAACATTTTCATACTGCTTTACTCTGTTCATATTTGGCGAACCCTGCCACATTTTAGCTTCAAATAGTATTCTGGGGACCTTACTTTCCTCTGGGAACAGCTTGTTTATTTAATTATAGAGAAACAAAATCTGTTTGTATTATTACCCCATTATAATTGTAAATATTAAAATTCTGATTCTGAATTTCTTCTCCAAAAAGTACACAGAGCCCCTTCAATGCCAACTGTGGTATAAACATATTCGAAACACAAAGTGGTATATCGGTCAAACAAGCACATGACACACAGTGAAAGGTGTTTTTTGATATGATTTTTTAAAATCCATTATCCATTCTTTACAGTCACACCATCAATCAAATTCAGGCTTATTCTCAAATAAACACACTTCTGATCTGTAATAATACAACTCTGATAAGCTTTTACAAACATGGCACCGTCACATGGAAAGGGAACATGACAAGGGAGTGTCTTCGTAGGCAATTTAACAAAAATATTTCTTTAATGCAGATAGATTTTTTTATTTTCTCATATACTATAGGGATAGAATAAAATTATGTCTCTGAAAACTGAAGGATTTTTTTATGTTCTGGAGAGTGCTATGTTGAAAGTGTTGCATAGTCGAGGGGACATAAATGTAGGGATAAGTGGGGGGGGGGGATCTTAATTTAAAACGACACATGAGGGAGTTAAAAGCTCTTTGTGTAATGCAGGGTAAAAATACTCTCATTTTGAATACTTTTGTGTGATTGTTTTGGCTCTAACCCCCTCTACACAGTCAAACCCTTAAAAAACAAGTCAAATAGCTTGACTCGCCACCTTGATGCTTCGTGTGTTTTTAGGGCACGTGAGTGTAAAATCCTGACTGCAAGCATTAGTAACATAAAGTCCATCTTTGTGCAAATGTAACTCAATAGAACACAGCAATCACATGTGTTAATCTCCCAAGCAGTTGCATGGACAGAGGGGGAAAAGCTCGTTCTTTTGTGTGTCACTCGGATTGCAGCCTTTAAAAGTGCCACTCAGCGTCCATCATTTAGAGCAAAATGACAAAATGTCCTCTTGGCGGGGCGAACACAGAACCAGCTTAGCTTTAAAAAATACTGTCATTCTAGCTTATGGGCTGATTAAAGCTCCAATCAATCATGAATCCAAAACCCTTCTCTCGCTTTTTCTTCCACACAGACTTCTTTAGAGATCGTGTTTGTTTGAGCGGACGCCTCGGAGGAATCCTTGTCCAACACGCAGTCAAATGTGTTTATGTTGCTCACGCCGCGTCGGCTGGATGAAAGCTGGAAACGTTTCTAGTTGCAAGACGAGGAGGGGGATTCCCAGCTCAGCTTATAAAGTGTCTCGAGATGCAGCGCCAAGCGTTTTTTTTTTTTGTTTTTTCTTTTTCAAACCAGACATTAAAACAAAAAGAAAGGGGTACACTATATGAGTCACGCCCAGTCTCTGCTGCTGGTTCTAACTTTACAAGCTCCAGTCTGGAAGCAGTGCTGCACTTTCGTTCTTTCCTTCTTCTTCTCATCTCATCTCATCCAAACATACATTCATTTGTCCTGTATACCGTCCACTGCTCAATCAGCTGTCTGTCCACTTGTTGGGAACACGTTAAGAGTTTGCACTTCTCCAAAAAGCCCAAATTCTCATTCCTAGTTGTTCTCCTCCTCCTCCTCCTCCTCAGTAGCATCTGCAGACCTTGGCTTTGCTTTAAGTCTATGTCCATCAACAAAAAAAGATCCACGATGCTGGCCTATGTCACCGGAACTCATAGATGGCTGCACTGTGCTCGGGAACGTGGGTGAGGTTTAGAGACTGGTACCTGCAGGGCAAAGACGCAGTACGTTAAAATATGTATATACTGCGTGTTAGTACATATCTTAGACAAAAACGGGACAACCTTGTCTTGAACACACGCAATCACGAGCTGATGAAATAGTAACCAGAAAAATCGTGTACAATGTATCATGTATTGGCATGTTTGCTCATCAACAAGGCTTTTATGCTGTGTGACGTCACTTGAGTGAAAATCATGCCTCTCCAAAACATCAACTGTTTATGAGCTATGATAAACTTGACCGCAAGGTGATTTAAAGGGATTGAAGTGGTTTGTTTATTTTTAAAACGTAATTGTTAATTGTATAGTGAAATCAAAACCCTTTTTGAAATACTAGTGTGCAGTCGAGAGAGAGGAAGAGAGACAGTGTGTGTGTGTGTGTGTGTGTGTGTGTGCATGTGTGTGTGTAAAAATTAGTATACAGTTAAAGCGGTAACGTTATAGCGGTGTACATAGCGGTGCAGTGTGTGTACAGTTAAGGCTATTTGTAGGTGAACAATCGCTCCTGCTGCCGAACCTTAAAAGCTTTAAAGCACGAGATTGCTTTTATTGTGAAGGAGTCACAGGAAATTTACGAGCGTGATGGAGCACTTGCATATTTGCAAGCAGCACTATTTTGTTTATGCAAATGATCGTCATTGGCCACCACAGTGATAAAAGAACATTACACAGCCAATCAGTTGATCCACTTCCTCAATATAAATGCGGTTGTTGCTACTGAGCAACACGTTGGTTTCCCTACCCAGGAAACTGTTAATGCACTACTTCACTTTGTGACTTTTCCTTTTAAAATAGAACAGAACATTGTTAATTCTGTACATTTTTTATTAGGAAAGGATTTTCCCATCGGCAATATGGTTAAGATTGAAAAAATGTGAATGTGTTGTGTTTCATGTTGATCTCAGTGATGTTTTTAAATGTTGTGCTGGTGCTCCTTAAATCTTGAGCTGATAAAACCAGTGTGAAAGGTTGGTCTGATGCCCTGATGGATCACAAAGGTCAGCACTGATGGCAATCATACTTAAAAAAGTCACTGTTGATCTTTAGCTTTTCTTTGTTTTCCTTTTAAAACGGTGAAGAACAAGAAGAAGCAGCCACAGTGAGTTTTTCTTTTAAAACAGCTGCAGGTGACAGCTGCAACTTACAACACCTCAGGTAAGATAACCAACTTCTGTGCCACGTGCATGAAATCAGAGCGCGGTTGCTCATAGCATGAAGGAAAAGGGCAGATCATTGACTGACATACTTATTAAAACTATGTCAATCTGTTTGGCTGCAGAATAAATAAGTACACCATCTGCTCTCCTGTTGTATTTTCTTAAGCGAACGAGTGTTTGCTGTGGTATACTGCAGTGTAGCAAACTAGCTCTTAAACCCAGAACTGAAAACTTAAAAAAAGAGGACACACATGGACTTTAACTTTAGTCCACTTTGTGAAAAAGCAACCTTGGAGTGAAAGGTTTCACTAGAATATAAAGATGGATGTTGACATCTGAAAGCCAATTGTTAATTATACAGTGCAAACCACAGCCGATGCTCATACTCTATTTTTCTTCATGTGTGGTTTGTAGCGTTCACACCCGAGGTGGTAAAAGGCTGCAAAGAGCACAGAGCTGATACACTTACAACCACGCCAGAGTAAGTATTAGTCCTGAACAACGCTAATGTTGCTGTTAATAGACGGTTTTCCGTCCTAACAATAGTGCTAAATGACGACATTGTAGTCGGTATGACAGAAGAGATGGCCTCAGTAGAGAAATACTGCAATCAGAGAGAAAAAAACACTACTGCTTCCAAATATTTGGTCAGAAAATTGGATAGAAAAAAAAACTGAATGGAATGAAATCAGAGGGCGTTCGTAACAATAGCAAAACCATTTTGTGCAAAGGGAGTTGACAGAAATGCCAAAGAATGTCAAATAAAAATGAAAACACTAAAGACAGAGGGTACGAGCAAGCCTCTGTTTGCTTATAACCAGGCAGTACACCCGTATAAATCAAATGCAGCAAACTCGTGTTGCTTCGTCCGTATAAGGTTACGCACAGACAGAGCGGGAGCTGTTCGGAAAAGCAACGTTCATCAACTCATCATCTGAGCGGCTCCCTCTGAGAAATTACGAATTGAGGGCACCTTGACAGAAGCTGCAGCAAGCTGGAGATTTTTGCCTGTTATTGACTTTCCCCACCCACATCTTCCAGCTGGTGCGGGATTTGATTCAGCAACCTTGCACTCACAAGTCTGCTGAATCGTAAAAGAAAAAAAAATGACTCAAATTCCCCTCGCAGTGACTTGTTGTGCTGCGTTACCATTCAGAGCTCCTGTGGTAGTAGTAGCCCTCGATGGTTGCTGTGGATTTTTGGAAGCAGATGTAGTAGAATCCAGCAAAGGACGCGCCGCTGATGTCTTTGATTGTGTGGTCGGGGACGAGGAACTGCTCCTAAGGTGGGGGGGGGATGGAGAGGGCAGTTCAGAAGGCGAATTACTGCAAAATAAGGTCAGGCTCAATTTGGGCAGCACCTTACCTTCCACCTCATGAAAATATAGTCCGAGTTCTTCAGATCCTCATAGTCGAAATCATCCGAGTTGAACGACTTTGCATACTGGTAGAAGGCCTGAAACTTGCCCTTGACACAAAAAATAGAAGGATTACGTCACGACAAAGCATCATGCTTTAGAGCACATGTGAAGATTAGGAATGGACCAGCTTACCCAGTGCTTGCGATCCACATCCTCATCCGCGTCCCATTTTCGGGTGAGAAATGGCCGCTTCCTGCTGATGATCTCTCCGGCGAAGAACGTGGTCAGAGTCGGGTATTCCTGCGAGAGCAAACGCAAAACACACAAACATTGTTGTTTTGTTTGCTGTGGCACAGCCGACCCCCATACACGCTGTTTTTGTCCTTTTCTCCTCTTTGTAGGTGAAAGAATGTCACGCCCAACGCTAATAGTATGTCTGTCAGTTCAGTGTTTTTTATTCCAGAACAAATTACAGGATGGAGAGTGACTTCTGAAAGTACACATTCGCTGTTTATTTCAAATCACTGGAGTCAGTTGTTTTACGATTCCATAATTACAACCTCAGGAATCCTTCAGAATAGCAACTTTTCTGAATTTGAAATCTACCCCGCAGTCCAATGGGACGTTATGTAGACAATGACTCCATAAAATATGAGCCATAATGTCAATTTGATTTCATTTTTCTATCATGTTCGATGCGTTTGTTAGGTTGAGACCTGACCCCAACTGTGCTTGATTTCTGTAGCAGCATAACATGACAGCCTCTAGAATGGCAGGGCCTGGAGCTGGACTGTACCAGTCTCTTAAAAAGGACACAAGCACAATGAGCAGTGGCCAGAGGTAGCTTAAATTATTGATGTTTGTGACTTAATAAAGCGAATCACTCCTCTCACCTCAGTCAGTCCTTTTATCTTCAGGTAGCCACACAAGTAGGAATCCTCCATGGTGACATGCTTGTAAAGAGAACACAAGAAACACCATTCACTTCATATGTATGTATGTATGTATAATGTACCTTTCTCTACATACAAGCGACCATATGTAGGAATGCTGTGATGATTTTGATTGATTTTATGTGAATATCTAATATCCTCCAACACACAATAGCCAGAGACGTGCAGGTATGCAGGTGTAGAAATGATAAAACAATAATATTATGTTAGATTTCTCTTCATAACTGAAATGGGTTGTGAGTAAACAGTCCCAGGCACTGCTACATCCACAGCTAGCTAGCAGGCCAGCGCTCATTGATTTTCCAGCTGTCAATCATCCCACCGCCCGTTTGACAGATCACCAAATGCCCCTGACAGCTCGCCCGAGTAAATGAAAATATAAAAATATCCGCTCCACAGTAGTCCCACCTGCAAAACAACCTCCACGTCGTACGAGTTCCCTTTGCTCTTCTGGTGGCCCCTGAACTTGGAGCCGCTGTACAGCAGCGACGTGACAACACCGGGCTGCTGGGTGTTTATCGGAGGCGGCGGGATAAGGGAGGCCGAGGATGCGAAGGCCGCGGCAGGGGAGTCGCTGAGGTATCCAGCGGGGACAGGCATGGCTCCCGCTTCGCTGACTGGGCACCGACGGCGGGCAGTAGCCGTGTGGGCGATAGAGTCTGTCGGCGTGTCCGAAGAGGAGGGGGGGAGGACTAAAGAGGTCCACCGACAATCAATTCCCCCCGTGATTGCTCCACGGTTTAGTTTACTGGGCACCAAGCTCCCAGAAAAGTAAGTGGACTCCGACGCGGCGCTGTAGGCAGCAGAATCCGCCCTTCTCATTGGTCAACTCAGTTCACCTTGCTAAGATCCTCAACGCTTATTGGTTGGGCTTGCGGAAATGCTTCATGGGAATATGTGGGTGTAGTTTCTTCCTGTTGTGTAAGTATGTGTATAAGCGCTTAGAAAACTACATTTCCCAAATTTTTTAAAGAATTTGCGACGCTATCTGTCAGGCACGGAAGGTCACACGCGTGCTTTTGAACACAGCAGCTGAAATCTGAGGGAGAAATGTTCTTCAGTAAATAGTAACATAGCGACTTTATAAGGATAGAACGAAGACTTGATGCTAATACGAAAATATATAGAAATGTTGCATTTAATTAATTGATGAACTGTGGCCATAAAGAGGTAGCCTAGCTAGAACAGGCAGCTAGCCTTTCCAGCTAACGTTAGCTTTTCTTTAAAACATTGCATCTCCACACAACTGCAGCTATGTTCAGGAACCTTGTTAGACTTCACAGCCAGTTTGGAAATGTCCCTTTCAATCAGTAAAGTGTGCCCAAGAGGTCAGCACTTTGGGTCTGCTTTCAAATACTCCACAGCTACAGCAGGTAAGATGACCAGTGTGGTTAAAAACTCAGTCTTTCTGCAGAAGGATAACACTTGTGAAACTTAACCTTGCTGTATGTTTTCTGCTGTTTCCAGAAAGAAAAAAGTTTTACCAAGATGTCAGTATATCCCAAGGTGAAGGTAAGTGTGAAATCTTAACAAGTATGGCAGTACTAGGATTGAAGATGCTAAGTTCATTTTGAAGTGAAAGGATTGAATGTTTTTCATGCAGACATTGCAGCTTGACAAGCAGTTGCTTCTCCATATATCTGTCATTCTTCTGTTTAATGAATATCCTGCATTTTTGGATTTTCATGAAGGTGGTGTATATGAGATAAACCTTGACAGAAGGAAACTGAAAACTCCTGGAGGGAAGCTGTTCGCGGTACCAAATGAAGCCCTCGCCATCGCTGTGGCAACCGAATGGGATGCTCAAAGGGACACGCTCAAGTTCTACACGATGCACATGGTACGACTCTGTGATTGGATTTGATTTAAAGCAGAGTTACTTATTCTTGGGGTCAGACCATATTTAGGGTTAATTTACATCTAGATTGAGGTCCTGTGAGAGTTTTACCATGAAGCTTTTGCAATGTTTTTAGTTTTCTAAAGATCCTAGTAAAGAAAAGTTAACTAAAACGATTACTGACAGAAAGTATTGGTACACTCTACCTGCAGACCACCCTGTGCAACACAGCTCTGGACAACCCCACAGATCGTGACAAGGACCAAATGATCAGTGCTGCCCTGAAGTACCTGGAGACTGATACTGTCTGGTAAAATACTTTCTTAACTATTAACTTTGACAGTTTTTTTTTTATTAAATTAGTAATTTTTAAAACAGTACTTTGCTGTTATGTTAAGCCAGAGCTAATTTCTAACTATACTCCCTTATAAGGGATTAAAGGTCAATTGAACCGTTGTATCAACATTAATAAACATAGAAAAGCTTAAGTTTTTTATTAGATGTGTCCATATTCCCAATGAGAATAAAACGAAAAAAACTGATGTTTGTGAAAGGCATAAGAAAATCAATACAATGACAACAATTGGATGAATTCACTGTCACTGTTATTCTTGACTTTATGTGGCTCCTGTTTTGCATTAGTACAAGCTTGTTGACTAAGGGGTTGCATGTTGTTGCTAATTTTCAATGACATTTGAATATTTCTTTTCTTTGTAATGTTGTTTATGATTTGTTCAGTTACAGAGTAGATGAGCCCTATGGTTTGGTTGAGCTACAGAAGAATGAGTGGGACCCAGCGCTGCACTGGATTGAAAACAGGTATCGGCATTCGCTTTCTTCATAGTTAAGGTGTTACAGCCTGTTCTCATTAAGCTGTCGTATTAAGCTCTTTCCTTATTAACTTCATATTTTAAAACTCATTTGCAGATATAATGTCACTATTGGTGCCTCGTCCAGTATTTTGGGTCCTGAGATCCCAGAGGCAACCAAAGAAACATTCAGGCAACACCTGAATTCTTACAACTTCTGGTCCCTGACAGGTAAAACATCGTCAAACTCATCCAAGAGAAGCAATGTCATGTGACATAGGAGTGTTTATTTTGGTTGAGTAGTCGCTGTGAATTGTACAACAAAAATGAGGAGATGAGTTGTAACGTAATGTGCTTTTGTGCTGTTCAGGGCTTGAGTTTGTGATCACCCAGCTGAAGTCTGTCGTTCTGGCGATGGCGATGATTGACAGACATCTGAACGTAGAACAGGCTGTGCTGCTCTCCAGACTGGAGGAGGAGTATCAGGTATGAGAGCAGCAGAAATGTTTTTTTTCCCATCTACTCTTTTAGCTAGCATTATTCAGCTCTGCAATAACCACAAGCAAATGAGACCCTGGTCGAGATGCTTGTGGTGCTGTTATTATTTTAATGATTTTCGTTTGCTTTATCAAGAGCAGAAAAAAAAACATGTTGAAAGCGATTGTCAACTGTCAGAAACTCAAAAAAGGTTTTCTTCATTTACTCTGGATGAACAGCGCCCTCTTGCGTCTAAATCATATTTCCAATTAAATCTAACCTGGTGCAGCACACGATGTCCAATGCAGTCTAAAAGCTGACCTTGCTCTTCTGTGTCCTGGTTTTACCTCCTTGCAGAATTTCTACAAATGCTGCTCTGTTTGCAGACGCTGTTATTATTCCCCATTTGGCCCTCTAATTTGTTTGCTCCTGCACAGATTCGGCAGTGGGGAAACGTGGAGTGGGCCCACGACTACGACATGTATGAGCTGAGGGCACGGACTGCTGCTGGAACCCTCTTTGTTCACCTCTCATCCGAGAGTTCAACTGTTAAACGCAAACTGATGCAGGACTGAGAAGGACAAGCCCCATGCAGAAAACTTTTAGTGTGCACACAGCAAATCTGCCCTCAAATGGAAGTACTCCCTGGGCACCTCTGTTTATCCATGTGTCTAAATCCGTGCAGACCAACACAAAACACATCCGATTTATCAGCGACAACTGCTGCGTCTGTGATCTGTTATCGAGTCATCTCCCTCCAGTAAAACATTGGCTGTATTTTCGCAGTGTTTTTGTGTGGCAGCTGCCAAGTGTGATGCCCTTCGCCGAGTTTCCAGTCAGTTCTCAGTCATCCATGACATTTTGGACACTGGGCCTGCTTTCGAGAGAATGGTGACTAATGTTGTTGTCTGTTTGGTTGTGGACTGTTAATTCCATGCCTGCTTTCGCCACATTTGAATACCGCCAAAGTGCATATGCTCTCCTGACAGCACACTATTCATACCAACTGTGCTGTGTATAGTGTTCAGTCATTGTTTACTGCATAGACATAATATTCACTTGCAGTCGGTGGAACGGCTACATTCTGATTATTTTTTTGTGGTTAAATATTTAATAACGCACACAAACACCACTTCAGTTTAATTTCCCCTGCAAAGCAGCAAAAAGTTTAACATAGGACTTCCTCCAGTTGTTGTGTCTGTTTGTGAAGTTTTGTTTCTCTTGCAGCTGAAATGGATCAGAGTAATTAAAAGAATTGTATTCAAACTTCTCTGTTCTCTTTCCATCTATTGTAAGCAATATTTTGTCAGTGACATAATTAACTCTGAATTAAAACCAAAACGTCTACGTCTGTCTGTTTATGTCTGTCGTGATTACCGTGTGAGTGTTCTTTGTCTACATCAGCTCAGGAGTGAGTGCGGCAGTCATAAAATAGATATTTGAGTTTTATGGCTGCAACCTTTGGTGCCTTTTATTTACAATCGCCCTACGCCCATGACTGATATCGTAGCTGTCCAATCACGCAAAAGGTCAGGATTCGTTGAGCAATTACGTTGCTCTGTGGGCGGGACATGGTTGACGTTTCCTCATGTATCATCATCATCCCATGGACTGACTTGTTTGTTGTCGAGCAAGATGGAGTTCCTTTTGGGAAATCCTTACAGTACCCCTGTGGGGCATTGCATTGGTATGTAACCAGATGTTTTGACAACTAAACTGCGCGGAGATAGATATCTATGTCCTGGAAGTGTGTCTTTGTCGTGTGCCAGTCGTTTACGGGCTTGCTGCCGTTAGCATGCTAACGTCCCTGAATGAGTTCTGTACAGCTGGAAAGCCACCGTTAGCCGCCTAGCTAACTAGTAGTAACGGTATCATCTGCTGTCATTGTGCTAGCGGTATTGTTAAAAAACGAAATAGCTGTTGTCGGTCATTGTCAATTCATAGGCCACTCCTTAAATCATTAACAGATATATTTGCCTGTATTTTAAATGCTGACTAATAGCCAAGTTAGCTAACAGGCAGCTAGCCACTAGTGATCGTCAAGTAATAGGTCTGTGGTGTTTAAATGAGACATCTTTACAGGTTACTCTCCTAAATAACTACTTGTGTCTTCCAGAGAGAGCCACTGATGGCTCTCTGCAAAGTGAAGACTGGACCCTCAACATGGAAATATGTGACATCATCAATGAAACAGAGGATGGGTGAGTGACTAACTGAGAAAAATCAATCAATATCCATATCTACTATTGATTAACTCTTAAAGGCATTTCTGGCATCCTTGTTCACGGGCTGTTTACGTAATGCATTGCTGCAGCAAGATCTCCTATCAGAATCAGTCCTGTTCCTCTTTGGAACTTTGCTTTATCTGTGTCACACTAAGACAAGGAGCCTACTAGCTCTGGCTATGCAAGGTGGACTTATGCAAGGCCTCGTTGCTTATCTCAGCCCTCCATTAACCTTGTAGTGTATGTTTAAGCTGGTGTATGAGGTCTTGTTTGATTACTGGGTTGTAAACTGGCTCGGATGAGTCTGGCCTGGTGCAGTGTACTGTACTGTACTGTACTGGAGTGTATATCAGCAGTCTGTAAAAAAGAGGTCTGACTCTACTTTTTTCCTTCTCTCATGGGAAAGGAAGGGGTGTCACACGCCCACTGCTGTGAGGCTGACTTGATCTGTGTTTGAAGAATTCAGAAGTTAATTATTACAACCCTGGAGTCACTTTGTCAATACAGAGATTGTGAAAAGCCAAAGAATCATTGACATGTGCCTGCGCCTGGCATTCTTCCCAATTATTGCACATGTGGTCCATATCCCTGTCAGTGCATTTCAGAATGCCCCCTAAAGTCTGCAATCATTAAGTTCTTGACAGTTGTTTTCGTCTGTGGCATAACGTACTATGCCATCCATGTTTGTTTATGTTTGTGTGCAGGCCAAAGGATGCAATTAGAGCAGTGAAGAAGAGGCTGAATGGCAACAGGAATTACAGGGAAGTGATGCTGGCTTTGACGGTGAGTTAAAAGCAGGATGGCAACTACAATTTGTTTACCTAGATCCGTGTTTGTTTCTCCTTTTTCCTCTCACATAATGTTATCTCATGTGAAACAAATCACTTGCGGCCACTTAGATTGTATCACATCATTTGCATTCAGGACGGAGCGCGCAATTTGCAATCTAAAATATCATGTCCAGTCTGTGCCTGACTTTTAACAGGATTTGATTCAGAGTTCGCCAAATGTTTTTTCCTCTCTGCATCCGCCAGGTCCTGGAGACGTGCGTGAAGAACTGCGGCCATCGCTTTCACGCGTTGGTCACTAGCAGGGACTTTGTCGATGGCGTGCTTGTTAAAATCATCTCCCCTAAAAACAACCCGCCTACAATTGTTCAAGATAAAGTGCTAGCCCTGATTCAGGTAAGATAGCGGGAACATTGCTTGCATCTATTGCCAGTTTATTGCCTTGTGTTGTTTATCACGCAAGTATACTCGTCGCGTGTCATAAACCTTAATAGGTTTTTCCCACGTGGGGTGCTGAGTCTCTGCGTTTTCCTTTGTAATGCTGCTCATCAGCGTGAGAGGTTTGCAGCATAGGTGTTTATTATAATAAGTGTAGCTGTGCAGCAGTCCCGTCATCCCCAGGCAGAGCCTCAGGTAAAGTGCAGTGTCTCCAGGGCTTCAGCCAGGAGCAGCTCGAGTTACCTGTCACAGCTCAGGTAACTGCCAGGCTCATGTGGACTGCTCTAATTTCCACCAGGGAAACCATGTGACCACAGCATGCAGCATGGACCCAGGAGAGGGCCGCGCAGTAGCTGTGAGAGGAGAGAAGAGGAGAGAATCTAATTGCCTCTCATTTGTGTAGTCATTAGCCAAACAAGTTTGTGAGAAGAGAGCGAGCTGGGAAAACTGTGTGGGAAAATGTAGAATTAAGAGCGCTCCCTTTACACAGCAGCAATTACTGTTGTATTGTTGACTTTCCCTTCAGCGAGATGCACAGTTGGGCAAGAGTTGTGTTGTGCGGTTACCCGACCACCTGTCTCGTCTCTCAGGTGCGCGTGTGTGTTGCGCGCCTAGGTGTTTCGTGTGTGTGCAGTTAATAGTCATCAACACTGAAGTCACTCTTAAGTAGTTTCATTCTGTTGGTTTTGCAATCGCCCTCATTTATTTGTTTCCACCCAAATTAAGAGACCCGTCTTGGAAATGTGAATTTTAGATCAAAGTGGCTTCCAGCTTGAAGTGTAGATTGCTTTTGGATAAAGACGTCCTTTAAAGTTCTTGTCCCCTTTTTTTTTTCTAAAAGTGTGTAATGTGTTTGAACAGTTGTAATGGCCCAGTTTGGCTTAAGCCCATCCGCTGCTGACAGAAAGAGAGAGAGAGAAGCCAAGAGCTTTGTGCTTTGCTGACTGAATGTATTCAAGGCAGACAAACAGAAATGATCAGAGAACAGGACTCTTTTAGTATTCTGACATGGCTTGCTTTGTCTGCTGCTTCAGCCCTCCCTTTACCCATTGTTTTGTTGTTCCGTCTCACCCTCTCTTCGTCTTTGAATACTTTTCTCACTCTCCCTTTTCCAGGCATGGGCTGACGCATTCAGGAGCAGTCCGGACCTCACAGGCGTGGTTCAGATCTATGAGGAGCTGAAGAGGAAAGGCATCGAGTTCCCAATGTCGGAGCTGGAGACACTGTCACCCATACACACACCTCAGAGGGTAAACTAAAGCAGCTTAAATGTGTCCAGACGTTAATGTGCAAAGACCCGAGCATAATGTGATTGTCCGCCAGGTAATTTGTCACAGTCTTTTATGCATTTCTCTCTCTTCCTTCTGTTGCTTCTAGGTGGCATCTGCCCCAGAGGGCGACTCCACCCTACATAAGTACGCCACCACCACTCCTCAGCCCACTCCTCAGCCCACACCTCAAGCTGTCCCACCAGCCTACACCGCCCCTCAGGTCCCCAACATCCATGCCTCTGGATCTATCAATCCTACGGCTGAACAGGTACAACGGCGCTCCCATAAACAAACTAACAAGAGGACAGACGGCTTCATTTTCAGGTTTCTTCTTTTGTGCCCCGCAATACAAAACGGCATTGTTTGCACCTGTCCAAACAAACCAAACAAAATGAAATGTGACAGTGTCCTAAGCCAGTGGTTCACAAACCTAACCTATTTTGTCAGACACAGTCTTCACTTCCTCTTTATCGACACCACCTGTCTTGTTCTCAACATATATTTGGGAGTTATTTTTTACTCAGGATGTTATTTTACACTCTTATTGGTAAAATTAGTGTTTTCATATGATTTAATTTGCAGTGTTAAAGTTGTTTTGGCTAAGCTTTTATTCATAGTACTACCGCCATTTGGAGGGGCAGAAACTAGACAACAAGTTAACCATTAATCTCTGCTCACTCTCAGAGTTTTCAATTGTCATTGCTAACTTATTCAGCAGCTGATCCATTACATTTATCTATTTCAGCTGTTTATCCATTTCTTTAAGTTAACTGTTTCAGCTGGGTTTCCATCACTGTTAGCTAACTATTTCAACTTCTGTGGGCAGCTCATTGTATGTGTAACTGTAAATGTACTTTTAACAAGTTGTAGTCCTTGACGCGTCTTTTTTCTTCTTCACTGCTTGTATTAGCTGAGCTTTCCATGTTCTCTCCAGCAAACGCCCCCTGGTTGGGAGCTTAGTGACATCAGCAATACTAAAGGCTGCTTGGATAACTTTGTAACACCACTTTGCCCAGCAATTTACTAATTGTAGATGGATTAAACTCTGACACACAGATTTGCCGGCTGCGCAGCGAGCTGGATATTGTTCGTGGAAACACTAAAGTGATGTCAGAGATGTTGACTGAAATGGTCCCGGGACAGGAGGACGCTTCAGACTATGAGTTACTACAGGCAAGGCACCACTTGTGTGTTTGTGTTTTCGTGTGTGTGTAAATTATGTAAAAGACATATAATAGGCAAAATAATAACAAAATATTAATATGGTAAGACTAAAAGATTGGTATTTTTAGTTTAAAAACAGTAACCTGACACCATTGCGTATGTGTGTGGTTGTATGTTTTTGTTCTGTGTGTGTGATTAGGAGTTGAACAGGACTTGTAGAGCCATGCAGCAGAGGATAATGGAGCTCATCTCCTGTGTTTCCAACGAGGCGGTGACTGAGGAGCTGCTGCATGTCAACGACGACCTTAATAACATTTTCCTACGCCACGAAAGGTTAGGAACACGCATACAAATGCAGATGGAAACTCATCTTTTGGAGGGAAAAAGCGTGCACGTTCAAACTCACCTTTACATCGACATCGTTCTATGTTTGCATACTTGAAGTTCGGTAAACTTGAGACTTCTTTGTCATTCCTTTCATGTTGATCTTTCCTTCCCCCAGGTATGAGCGGTTTAGGTCTGGGAGGTCCTCAGCTCAGAGTGTCAACAATGGGGTGAGTCAGCAGTTCCTAATTCAGGTGGTGAAACACCCAATATTTGCATCACCGCTCATGGTTTCTCATCCTCTGATGTCAGCACCTTTCCGTGTCAGTGGTGTTGATTTGCATGAAACATTACCTGCCAAGCTTTACAATGTCCCTTCCAAAGTGCTGTTATCTGTCGGTTACCTATCCGTGATTTACCAGATGTACATGCCTAATTTAATAGAAACCCAACAGAGACATACATGCATTTTTTTGCATCACAAATCATTTTTTGACAATTCCGTTCACATTTCTGTATTTCACGTTGAATATTCTGCTTTTCATTGTCTTTACACAATACAGTTGGCCAGCCTGTTGCATTTAAGTCCTGTCCAGTAGGGGGAAACATTGACTGCAATAATGAAGTTGTGAATGCAAAGTAAACTCAGAACATTTTAGGAAGGGCTGAAAATTTATCTGGTTGTATTTGGAGATCGTTTGTGTTGTTCATGCCAGAATGACATACAATTAGCAGTCCAGTCACAGCTTGGGAGCGAGCAGAGAGGTTTACTCTGAAGGGTCCTCTTGGATTCATCAGCCAAAAGACCTGGCAGCACTGTTGAAAGCTTCAGTTTCAGCATCAATTAGAAGTCATTATTCTTTATTTCTGTATACGTGTGATCTGACATGTAGGAGTCTGACTGTCTCCCCAAAGTCTCCCCAAAAAAGGGATAATAATGTCAGAATCTAAATTTAGAACATATTTTATACAGCAGCACCTTGACATGTCCATGTGCTGTACGTCACAGCTGCTCACAGTTGGAACCTTTCTTTCTTCATGCCTTTTGTCAGGTTCCCTTTGTCTCCATCTCATCTCTGTATTAACTGATTCACATTTTATTTATTGCTTAGTCTACAAAATGTCAAAGCCAAAAGTTGTCAGAAGAGTCCAAAGCCTAAAGACCCTTCATTTAAATGACAAATAAACACAGCAAATCATTACATTTTAAACTGCAATGCTATTCTTTTTTATTCTCCTGTCCTTAAGCGGTTTATAATGTTCTGGACGGCTGAGAGCTAAAAACATATAAACCTATTCTTGTAGTTGCGCAAAATGACATTATGAATGTGAAAAACAGCATCATACGTTAATGATGACCGAAACGAATAATCGATTATCAAAAATAGTTGGCAGTTAACTTTTATGTTGATCAACTAATCGAATAAATGACGAGTCTTTGCAGCTCTAGGCTGTCGGCAAATGCTTACACTTCACTGGGTTTCAATTTTTATTTAGGCATGGCATATCTTCCATAGTTACCATGCCATTACATTGTGTCCCTGCACAGGCATGTTAATGGTATTCACTGTCTCTTCCTTTCTGTTCTTTTCTGTTCTTCTGTTTCTGTGGCTAGCTGAGGCAGGCAAGTATGAAAACATTGTCAACCTCCCTAAATGATCAGTGTCACCCCCCCCCCCCACAGCAACTGTTGAAACATGGCTAAACAATATGGGCCCTGCCTCTCACCAGTATCTCTCACCCCATATGGCATGTTTTGACTATGCAGCCTCCCAACAGCCAGCGATACGATGAACCCAGAGATAGACTGACAGTGACACAAGCTTAAGATTGCACTAAATCACTGTCATGTTGTGTTTGCATTATCTCAAAAAGGATTTGCAAAATGAAACTTGATAGACGGACTCCTTCAGAGCCCAAAGATTCAACCTTCCCTTCTCCCTCCTTGCTGTCTTTCTGTGTTCTTAAGGGGATTGTTTTGTCTCAATTGATAACCAGTACTTTAACACTAAATGACAACACCGTCCACTGATGATAAGTTAATTTGTCCATTATTTTCTGGTCAAACACATATGTCCCCCTTAAGAAACGCATTTTCAGAAACTTACCTAATTTCGTTCTATCCTCAGTTACAGACATTTTCATGCTCTCCTGAAGCTAACCAACACGTTTTTTGCCAAGCTTGGACTTAAAATGCACCATGCCTTCATTTTTTTTGTGTTGACATTTTTTTCCTTCCATATTTTCAGACATTCAAGGAACTTTATACTGTTATAACCCTGCCTCTCCTTAGCTTCCCACAAAAGGATATGTTTTGCTCTTGTGCCAGAAAACCCCCCCAATCCTCCCCTCAGCTCCTATGTGGAATGAGAGCGACAGTGCGTCTCATCAGTTCTTTTTCATCAGGTCCTCAGTGAGGCCACAGAGGACAACCTCATAGACCTCGGCCCAGGCTCTCCGGCAGTGGTCAGCAACATGCCGAACGCAGCCCCGACCAGCCTGCCCGCCGCCCTCACAGCCCCCGCAGGAAGGCCCTCCTCCCCGGCCACTTTGGCCTCCCGTCTGGCTGGTCTTGGTATGTACACCAGGCTTTACTGAATCTGCTTTCTGTCTTGTTAGCTGTGTATTAAAGAGTTTCCTTCAGTGTGTTAATGGTTCTTGTGTATGTCAGATATCATAAAAATGAAAAAGGTCAAATACTACGGAAGCTCCTCTCTCCCACACAAAACACTGTTCCTGAAATGCCTCATCAGTAGTCCTGACTTAAATTCTGTGACTTCACACTACGTCACAGAGTCATGCATTTGCATAATCATTTTTTATAAATTGATTTAGCACAACTGCTCTGTTGTCGTTATCTGTGCTGGGTCAGGCATGTGTGAGCTGACCAATCAGAGCAGACTGGGTATTCAGGAGGGGGGTCTTAAAGACACAGGAACTAAAACAGAGCGTTTCAGACCAATGGGGGATACAGAGCTGCAGGACGGGATATTACAAGAAAACTGATGTTTTTGAGTATTAAAGCATGTAAACTTATTCCATGTAATTATGAACTTCAGAGTAAGCATATGTATCCCTTAATAAGGCTGAACTGAGTCTCATTTTAGCATGAAGGGTGGACGTAGGGGAAAAGGGCTAGCCCGGGTGTGTCCAGAGTTCAAAACTGTGCCTAATCCGGTGGTCACTGAGGTTGCCAGGCAACCAGTACGATTTCAGGAAGCCAATACACCGGCTGCTATATTAATATTTACAGAGATAGACCCTAGTAGTACATACCAAGTGTTATAGGTGTTGGTTGGCGTAGTCTTGTACTTTGGACAAAGCCAGGTGAGCTATTTCTTAATGCCTCCAGTCTTTATGCTAAGTTAATAAACTCTTACAGTTAATGAACTGATTTCAGTGTGGGTATTGATCTTCTCATCTAAGCAAACAAGTAATTCCAAAAATGTTGAATTATTCCTTTAACCATTCCACCTGCACCACTACAAACAGTCATCAACTTAATTCAGCCACCAGATGATTCTACATTTGACATTCAATTACCAGCAGTGGTTGCTAATTCCATCAGCTTCTCTTTTATGCTGAAGGGTAACTTGACATGAAAGTGTGTTTTTTCCGTCCAGACATGGGTGCAGACAGTGTGAGCAGTACCTTGAGCTCCCTGGCTAGCTGCAAGCCTCCTCCCGCCCAGGATGACGACTTTGATGTGTTTGCTCAAACCAGGACTGGAGCGCTGTCCGAACCACCACGCAAGAAGTAAGGACGCGTGGTTGATTCTGTTCTACATTCACTTTTTATTGACTTCAGTTTGTGCAGTTTAAAATGTGTAAATTTACATTTGGCTTTTCAAATTCAAGTTATTTTGAGGGCTGTTGATTAATTATTTAGTCTATACTATGTTAATAAATAGTAAGAAATTCTACTGTGACATTTTCATCTGGCTTGTTTGACAGTTAAATCTGGAGATGCATGTGAAGTTCATAATGATACAAAAGAGAGAAAAGCAAAAATATCCTCACTGGAGAAGGTAGAACTGGAAAATCTGTGGCATTGTTGCTGAAAAAGTGGCTTACATGATATATTGATCGTCACAATTGTTGCAATGGCCTGTCGATTAATGTATTTGGCCCTGGTTTCAATTAAGCAAAATGAGTTCCCTGCAGTATTAATGGAATAAAACTTACATCTACCTCTTGTCTCAGCTCTGCAGCAGAAGACAGGAACGCCACTGGCAGCCTTCCTCCCACTCTAGATGTCCTACAGCCAACTGCAGGAGCGGTGAGTCTCAGTGACACGGCTATTATGGTCAGCGCGAGCTGTAATTTTCAGTCAAAGAACATTTCGGAGCGTGTGTTTGTTTGTGCATTGAATATTGAGCTGTGCCACGACGAAGCAGACATTTCCCCCCCATGCTTTATAACTCGCGCTGCTGGATGCTACTAATCGCTCAATTAGTTAACACATAGAATAAAACAGACCTAAACCTGGCTTGTTTGCTATTCTAATTGCAGTTTCAACAGCGGTATCTTAAGGCTTAAGTGCCACCCATTCTGGCTGTTTTTAATGCATTACTAACAAGACTGACATAGTCTTTGTCTTAGCTGTGTGTGCGGCCTTGTTATAACTTACACACATTAGAGCTGTCGCGTAGGAAAGCGAATGAGCGTCAGACTTCACTTGTTTACTTGTTTTATATCTGTGACCAATTAGTGCAAAGAGTAAAACAATACAGATTCTGTAAGCTCCATCTCTCTCCGCCAGTGTGAATGTGCTCTGTGGGCTGTTGACGGGGTAAAATGGTCAAATGAACTGACTGTGGTTGCTGACTGTCAGACATGGTGTCCGCTAGCTGCATTCATCTTCAGCAGCTTGCCACCGCCTTCCCAGCTTGCTCAGCGCTCTGCTTATCGACTCCCTGTCATTATCACCTGTGTGTGTGATGTGCCGCGCTGTCCACAAGCATTTATCGCCACTTCTTTTGACTTTCTTAAGTTGCATTTGAGTTAACACTGAAGTTCATTCAAGTCATTTTTTTTTTTGTTGTGTTTGGGCTGGGATTTTTTTTTTTTTTCTGTTATGACATTGCTGCACCCCTCCCCTCCGGCCACCTGTGGCGGTCTTGACGCTGCCCCCTTAGGGTGTCGGAGGCCAGTCCTCTGTCATGGATGACATAGAGGAGTGGCTGTGTACTGATGTGGTGAGCCCGTCATGATTTTTATTTCTGCCTGCAGTTCTCTCTCTCTCTCTCTCCCCCCCTCTTTCTTTCCATTTTCACTCTGTTGTATTCCCTTATCTGACTTTAAAAATGGTTTTAAACCTGGAGGTAACACATTTCCTTCACATTTCCTCACTTTTTTTATCAATCACATGTTAATAGTTTACTTTAAGTTACTAACAGCGTGCTGTGGGGACAAATAATTTTGTCATTATAATGACGAAATTTAGTAATATGAGCATGAAGTTTTGAATGCAGTACGAGTTGCTGCATACAGTGTGAGATGTTCTCTCACAAACAGCCATTCTAATCAGTTTGTCGCCTGTCGCTGAAACACACCATATATTCAAATTGATATAGATTCCCTAACTGTGCAAGTGAATTAGTTGTGGATGAACATTCGTGTAACATATCTCTTTCTCTTCCTCACCTTTCTGACCAGGGCTCCAGAATAATTTGAATATTTTAATTGAATTGTTCAACACATTGGGCCAATGATTGTGAAGGTTCAGATACATGTGTTTATTCATTTAGATTGCACACAAAAAGGAACTGCGATAATCTCAATTATTTAAGGAATAAACTGCTGAATTCCCGGTGCTTTTCGGTGCCATCAATAAAAATGTTGAGTCACACTCAACAGATTTTTGGTTTGCATGTGCGAGCAAAACTAGTCATGAAACCGTCTTGATTTATACTGAGGCCTAAATGACCCACATACGCAAAAGAGACCATGAGTGACGCACCAAATCTTCTTCAACATTCAACTTTTTAATGTGATAAAAAGAAAGAAATGCACCTGTTAATTTGTGCTGAAGCATTACAAGGGTTCATGCTCATTTTACACACATTTTCCGAGACTGTGTTGCATTATTGAGCGATGATATCCGGCTGTTTTGGTTGAGGAAACAACTGGTGGATTTGTTTTGGTATACATGGTATTCTGTAAATGCACATCAATAGAAATTGTAATGATTTCCAAAATAGTTTGGAGGATGCTGGGTAAGTGATAACGACAGGTAAGTGTCTTCTTGTTGAGTGTTTGAAAACTACGTGGTGCTGTTGTGGATTGGTTAAATCTGGTTTTGGGGAACATGCGCAGGGTCAGAATTGTACTTCGTAGTAGTGTGTGGTGTTGTGTTGTGGATTTATTCGTATAGAGTCAACTCCCAGGTGTGACTTCGTTTTCTTTGCTTTTTAACAGAAAGGAGATGAAGGCGAGGAGGGCGTGACAAGTGAAGGTAGGACAACATAAATCTCTTCCTCTGTAATTTTCCAGCTGTATTTCAGCCAAACCAGCTTCACATACCTCTGCTTTGTTTTCCCTCTTTGATACAATCCCTCCAGAGTTCGACAAGTTCCTGGAGGAGAGAGCCAAAGCGGCAGAGATGGCCCCCAGCCTACCGTCGCCCCCCAGTGGCGAAGTGGGCGCCGCACAGGGAACCCCCAGCCGCAAGAAAACGGGGAGACCGGAGGACGCTTTGCTTGCCATGTAGGCCTCCAGCCGTCGTCCTTCAGATCCCCGGTCGAAGACCCAACCAGCCGAGCAATCACCACCCGAGGACAGACTGACCTGACACTAGAAACACATCCACCTCCATCACAACACTGTTCAGTTTCACACTACAGAGATTTGTACATGTAAAAAGGGAATTATTTATGTTCTCCGTTAACTTCTCGCAAGAAAAGGAAAAAAAAACAACAAACAAATGGCCCATTTTGATCATGACACCAGACGACATGATGACCAGTGTCAGAGACTGTGAGGCAGCCCGCTTTCACCTTCTCCTTCTTTATGAGTGAACAATCTCCATCCGCCTTCGCCAGTTATGGACTGCAGAGCTTCATGTTGCAGCTGATCCTAAAAGTAGAGTTTTCTAAAAGAAGCATCCTGCTGTTCTGCTCACTAGTAGATAATTCATTCCTTACCCAAGCCCTTAAAGCATGCATTAATGCCACCGAAACCTGACCATTTACGTTTATACATTTAAAGAAACCCCCAACAGAAAACATTAAGGTTGTTATTGCTGAAATGGAGCAGTGAGCATACCTGCAAGGATATTGTTTTGGTGTTTGTATCAGTCCCTTTGCAATTTATTCTGAGTTAAATTGTAAATCTGTAAATGACAAATGTCAAGTTTATTAGTCGTGTGTATATTTAAGCTACATATGTATGAAAGAGATGTTGATTTAATGTAGATTTTTTTGGGGAAAAAAAGGGGGGTTTATCTTGCAGCTGCTCTGAAAATAGGGAAATACCTCACTGGGGTTTTTCACATTAAAAAAGGGAATAGTTATACATCGCATCATTTACAGAATTCCATTTAAAAAGAAGGGAATTTTTAGTTTTAAGTGATCGGAGCACCACATCAACAAATGTGTTCTTTATCCTTCTTTAAGTCACGTGTTGTAGATTTCTCTTTGACAGACTTAACTGCAGTTGTTTGATGATTTTTTTGGGGGTCACAAGAGATTATTTTGCTGAGATTTTATTAGCTTGAGGCTGCTGTCAGTTTTTTTCTTTGCAGTTAGTTGGTATTAAAGGGTAACTTTGGGATTTAACCAGGGTTCTATTCCCCCATGTTTTTTTTTAATGTAAGTGACAACAGTTTTTTTGATTAAAAACAGGCTGCAATTTAATCTTTGGGGCAATCGCCCACGTCACTTTACATCTACCTTAAATACTTGTTTTTGCTACTAACAGGCTCAGAACATTAGGCCAAGTGCCTGACAACAGTATGAAAGCATCTCTATGGAGCTGTTCGTTAAAGAATTAACCTTTTTCTTTAACCAGAATGAGCCAACCGCCAAAGCCACCAGACTCCAGACTCATTTACAAAAACACCAATTTTATCGTTGTGAAACATACCCAGTTTAAACTCGACAGAAACAAAATACAACTCACCACAACCATCTCGGTTTGTCTTACCACTGTTTCAACAATTGCCAACTCTGATTTGGTTCCCTTGATTAACTGCGCTGGGTGGGAAAATAAAAAGAAAAGTGATCTTAAAAAAAAATACCAAAGTTACCCTTTAACGCCATCTTCCAGAAAATACTGTATAATTACTCTTGTTTATGTAATCTTTGTGCTGAGCAGAACATTTGTGTCATGGATTTATATGCTTTGAGAATTTGATTTGCCAGTCAGAGTCGGTCTCGCTGGTAGCTGAAGAGACTCGTGCTGTCGTTGTTAAGATTCGCTCTCCGGCTGTAGCTTTTTAGCTCCTGTGTTGCTGTATGATTCCTGTTTTGAAATCGACTACAGAGGACCAAATTCGTGCTTTTTTTTTTTTTTCTCTGGGTGTGGAAAATCTGAGATAATTAGGTCGTTCACACGTAGTCCGGTCCTCCAAAACCCGCAGCTCCAATATCCAGAGATGTAATGAGAATCCAATATCACACTACAGAAGCTGTTCGCACATTATCGTTGTACATTTTCTCCTTTTATTTCTTTTACGCTGACATCTTAGAAGGCCTGACCTTTCCGACGTGACATTTGTGTTTTTCGGAAACGAGCCGGCTGCCGACGCGGCGCTGCAAATTGAGACATTTCACTCTTTTGACAATAATAAATGCAACATGTTACACAATCACAACAAGCTTGGCGACAAGCGCGCACTTTGACGGTCGCATTACCTTTTCAACTCGTACTGTAAATCACTTAACACTTAACCTGATGTAATTAATGAGATCTATTTGGGAAATGTTTGACAAGCGTAGAAATAATTTATTCAGCACTGTTTTATTATTTTGTTCCGTCTTCAGATCAGTATTTGAAATCATTTTATTGTACAAGAGGAACACAGGAATGAGCTGTGTTTAGGGGACAGAAATGATCTTAATGGTGTGCATTTTAGTGTTTTTTTGTTTATGGAGTTCAGTTTTTCTTTTTCCTTTTTATACATTGCTGCTGGCTAACGTATCGCCATGGGTGTGTTTTATTGGTAATGCGGATATTCTTGTGGGTTGAATGTGTCCATGCAAAATCTAAAAATAGAGTTTATAAGAGCAGTCCACCGCTGATTCATAGCTGTCAGAGAATCACACGTTTTGTCTCATGAAGGAAAAGCATATTTTTAATAGCCTCACTCACTCTTTAATTCAGTGAACTGACTTGCACATGACGGAAACAGACGATTGACTTTGCTTCGGACACTTTGGAAGAAAGCATCAACGTTGCACATTTTGAAAGGGAAACCTCCTTTCTCCTTCTGTTTTTCCTTGTTTTGGTGTTTCGTCATTGCGTGCGTGCGTGTGTGTGTGTGTGTGTGTGTGTGTGTGTGTCAGCTGTTCTGAAACGCAGAAATCTCTGTTGATTGAAAGAGAAAAAAAAAACAGCAAAACAACGAAGCCTCCTCCAAATGTGTGTTTTAAAAAGAAATACATGTTGTTACTATCCTGTTTGATACCGCCCAGGATCGACCTGGTTTATATCAGTGTGAGCTCTGTCGGTGATTCCAGCGTCAAGTCGTCTCAGGCTTGTTTTCTCCCGCGGAGCAACAATCCGTTTCTTTGTGTGTCTCTGGATGATGTGGTAAGAGATGCTGATAAGGGAGGCTGTGCTGCGTGACTGCTACTTTCCTGAGTTGCCTCATTTCTCTTTGTGTTGTTTGACTTCTGCATGAACTCTAATAAAACATAAGCAGTGCGTCCGCATCCGTGTGTTTCTTTTCTTCGTCTTTTATTTCGTCGCCCTTTATTTGCAAGCCTTTTCCCCTCGGCATCCTCCGCCCTCTTCAGATTCTAACAGCTGAAGCTGACCTGTAGTAAACCCTTTCCATTTACCTTGCAACCACCACCACTCCCCCTCCTCCTCCTCTCTCTGGAGGCCCGTGGGCCCCACACCAGGGGCTTCCCCATTGGTCGTCAGGAATCGCCTCATCCCACAACATGGCCCCTCACATTCTGCCTCAGTCACTGGAGCGTTTTTTCCCGGTCAAAAAGAAAAGAGGGGTGTGTCTGTCGGACAGTAGACTGGAACGCACCAGTTCACAGGATCCCTGTCTGACTTCACATGTGCTGTTTTTTCAAAATGTGCAAACTCCCCTCACCATCTCTGTAAAGTGTGGCACAAAGGAGCTGGTGGATTTCTCTCTTAAGAGGTAAATGCTTTTATGTTTTTTTTTGTCAGTGCGGTAACATTTGATTCAGACAAAGAGTTTGCCTTTTAGAAATGTGTTTATTTTATGTAGGACGTGTTTTAGATTGCTAGATGGAAAGAAACATATTTAGATCCGGTGGTAATTTCAGAAACCAATCATGCTTGTTGTTCAGTGAAAACGTGGTGAGACAGTGATTTTGATTTTTCCTTTTTTTTAAATGAGTCACCTCGGTTGTAATTTGGCAAGCAGCACATTAATCATAACATCATAACATCTGTTGCAGAGGCCCGAGCGTATGGAGCCGTCGGACTCTGGAGAATTGGTCTTTGGCAGAAATATACCGTGGAGGATCCATTTTTTGGGGGGGGCTTTTTGTGATTCCCCTCTCCCCACGAGCAGTTGTTTAGCACCCCCTGGTGGTTTGACGGATCCCGATCACACACACGAGTCAGAGGTCAAATCGAGTGGAAAAAAGAATCTGAAAGTCACCACCCAGTAACTCCAGGCTTCAATAAAACTGCATCTATAGCCGTGTCCCAACATAACGCTGCATAAAACGACAGGAATCTCCACTCCCAGATCTCCTAGATCAACTGTGTGCTCACCAGATTTGCCAGACGAGAGTGGACATGCTTGTCAGGAGCTGTGGTGCATTGTAGTTGCATTGCATGTCATGCTGACACAGTGCAATGGATCTGCTCTGCAACACAGAACTTGGTCATATAACAACGCACTACCTCAACAAATGTGTTTGCTATACATGAACATCAAAACTGTAATGGCTGTTGTAATATTAAAGTCGTCCATGTATTCTTTGCACTCTTAGATTGGTACTACGTATGGCTGACTGAGAGTCCCTTAAATAAATATGCTAATTTAGATTTTTATGTTGTGATACACAGTTTACATGTTGATATTTTGTATCTCCTCAAAAGCACTTTATACATGCCAGGACTGAACGATGAAAACAAATATACAATACTTACGACCATACACCTCGGCAGGGCTGACAATACCTTCACAAAATGTTAAAGGGATGAGAGTCTTGATCGATAATCATCAGTAATGTGGATAAATTGACAAAGTGTGTAAAGGCAAGTATTAGAACAAGTGGAACAGTCTGGTAGGTTCAGAAAATTACATCAGTTTACTTCAAGGCAGCCTTTCAAACCAGGAGAAGACAACACTAACGCCAACCACAACTTCACAATATTAAGAATCTATGAGTACCTACACTCTCGTATCACCATAATTATTACATTACATTGTCCCGCTCTAGTACTGCCATGTCTTTTACCATATATAGATCGAATGAATACTGTGTCAGTATGATTTTTGCGGACATATAATTTTATTGGACATTTTAAGTAAAGGAAAAGAGAGGAATGAAGGAAGGGGGATGTGAGCCAGGGACGTTGAATTCATGTTGTTAACCCCCAGGCCACCGGAGCACCCCTATAATTATTATATTCTGCAGAGATATTGATAATCTGTTAACTGTTAAAATTGCCCCGGGACTTCTCTCTTTGATTTTAATGTTACAGAGACATCAAGAAGTGAAATGTCACATATTCTCACCTGTGCTTGATATCAGTGTATGTTATATTTAACGTAATGTAGAGGAATTAATTGGCATCTTTTTTGTGTGTATTTACTTGTCCCCAACGTATCACTGTACATGTGGCACCGTTTTTCAGTGGTGGACCACCAATTCAACATTATTAAAAAGGTACATTTTGATGCTCATACTTGTGTTGTACTTTCACTTAAAGGTGCAATATGTAAGAACTGGCCACCTCTTGAATTCATAAAGCAAGCAAATTGAGGGCAACAAATCACCTGAGAAACTCCAAATCACTGATAGCTCAGTTAGCCATGCACCTAGTGATCCGGACTGTAGTATTCCACAAAAGGACGGGCCAGGCTAGCTGTTTAGCATGCTAACATCAGTAATTACTGTATCCCTGCAACATAATATATAGCACCAAAATTCTTTCTTCCTCATGTTCTGATGATGATTTTAGTCAATTCTTGAACATTTTCAACTAAAGTTCTGACATACTGCACCTTTAATGGGGGAAATATCTCCACATTTTAGTTGGAAACATTAAAAGATAACTAAAATGATCAATAAAATGTGAACAAATAGCAGTTTTAACATTATGATGTCAGTGTATGGTATTGTAGAGACATCTACTGAAGTTAGCGTGCTAACCAGCTAGTGCGGACCCGGTCCAAAGCTATTGCGCAAGCAGTGTTTGCACTAACACCCCCCTTGTCCCCAAACTCCCATTGTGAACTGCGAGCTGCATGACTAACTGAGCTAACTAGCTAAGGGCAGCTACAGTTAGCAGCAGTTAGTGGTTGCTTGGGTGATGAGCTGCCCCCTGTCTGTTAATGAGTGTGTCAGGTGGCCAGTTCATACATTTTGCAACTTTGTGTAAAAGTCCTGCATGCAAAATTGTATTCAGAGTATTTCTCGTCTGTGGTGTTGCTACTTTTACTTAAGTGAAAGATCTGAGTTCTTCTTCCAACACAACCATTATTAAGCTGGAAACCTCTAACTGGCTCTTTGTCATATGGCAGTTAAAGGTGCATGAATATTAGCTTTAAACATTCAAAAATTAACTAAAATTAACAAGAAGGCAGGGGCGGTTCTGGGGGGGGGGGGCAACAGGGGCCAGTGCCCCTGTAACTCTTAGTCCGGACCCCCCTGTGGCCCCCCCTGACAGGGAGTGTGCATCAATAACACAATGACAGATTTCTTGCAATGATTTTGAACTGAAGGGAAAGACAGAAATAAAGTGTGTCAGCAGTTTACTACCCAATCAAAATTGTTGAAATTGAAAACACTGTTTTAAGTTCCATTTATCCCTTGTCTGAATGAGGGATTTGTCTTTTTTTTCCTGGTATCTTGTATGTGCCCCCCAACAAAAAAGCCGGCCCCAACCTGGCCCCCCTATTAAAACTGGCCAAAACCGCCACTGCAAGAAGGTGAGGAAATATCAGTTTTGACACTGTGCTAAAGATGTATTGTGTTACAGGGATATCTACTGAAGTTACTATGCTAACCAGCTAGCCCCAACACATTCTTTCTTGTAATAACACTCCAAGTTCCCAGTCCGCATCACTACCTGCACAGCTTACTTAGCTCACTAGCTAACGGCAGCTACAGTTAGCAGCCGTTATCGGTTATTTTGGTGGTATATTTACTGCCCACTGCTTGTTTGTAGTATGAACTGGAGACGTTTAATTGAATTTGCATTACCTGACCTGTTGTATTGTATAACATTGTACATATCGTTAGGCATTACAGTTACGTGTTTAGTTTATGTCTGCTGAGTTCTTAGTGGGCTTTTGGCTGCAACTTTTTTCAAAATGTGGGTCAAAAGGGTCAAATCCCGACCCTCTGGTGTAAGAAACACTTTTACCACAGGTAAAGTGTTTATGAAATGACAACTGACAAATTCAAACAGATATCTGGCAGATTTCCGAGTTATATTTTTCATCTGAATGTCAGGCCCTTCTCTTTATTAAATTGCTTGTTTTCCATTTTCTTTTCTGGGATAAAAAAAAACCCTCCAGTCAGTCAGCCACTTCTGGGTTTTTTTCAGCTTTTCCTAGCAGAGACGTCCTTTTTGAACAGTCGAAATATAAACATGCCATTGATTGACGTGCTGTGTTGATTTTCTCATTACTGACGAACACACACACACTTGAAGCCATTTAAAAATAATAGCATATTCCTGCCTTAAAGTGCACACCGGCTGTACCTGCAGCGGCAAAAGCGGAAAATGGCAAAGGGCAGAGATGTGTGTGTGTGTGTGTGTGTGTGTGAGTCAAAGCCCAGAGGCTATTTCACTGATCTTCTTTAGCTGGTAGCTCATGCTGATATCAGTGTCTTTCCACTGTAAATCATTCACACACTTGGCTCGAGGAAACTAGGTATTACACTGAAGAGAAAACAGCACACTTATATTTATCTCCGTCCCCGCGGTCCTTACCACTGCCTCGGTGGAATCCAAGCACTCCCGACCAAATGACCTATTTGTGTTTATGATTTACTTTATATTAACGTTGCAGATCAACGCCTTCCCAATCTCCTCCACCTGCGATCCACCGCTGCTTCCTGCCCCTGAGCTGCTCATTCTCACCTGGCGGCGCGCACATAATGAAGTCCCAAACAAACCTCCACTCTATTGCAAATGAGAAATATGGCTGTGCGGCGTAATTATAAACAACCGGCTCGAGATGTTAGGAAGGATTAACCAGGAACGAAACAAATATTTAATAGAGGCCATTCACCGGGACGCGGTGCCAGCAGCTACAGCCTCTACATAATATGTGCATTGACTTTTCGGGCCTGACTGCTGCTTTGCCTTCCTCTTTAGCTGCCTCAGAAGACAACCCCCCCCCCCCCCCCCACGTCGCCTTGGAGCACTTTATGCTAAGTTAATTTACCCAAATATATCCGTGGCATCATGGCAACGGCGGCGGCCCCCGCTATTCAACATCAACAACTTTGTTAATGGAAACTTGCTGATCCATAAACGTTCGCGCCGCCGCAGACGTTTGCTGCGGGGCAGTTCACGTGTGAATGTTAAAAACCCATAGATCGATGAGGGGCATTTGCAAAGGAGGCATAAGGTGTGTTTAATTATAACTGCGTCACCGTGTGTGTGTGTGTGTGTGTGTGTGTTTTTGTTGGGGGAGGTGCCACTGTTAAGGCTGAGGCAGGGGCCCCTGTATTTAAATAGGGTCACATCTCGGCCTCACCTTGCAAGTGTTATGCTATATTAAATGCCACTCATGTTAAGTGTGTTGAAACCCTCCTCCGATGTAGTCAAGACATAATATAAAGGTTAAATTGAAAAATGTCCCTTCAACGATACATGATTGATCTCCCGTGTACAGGCAGGAAATGTCGGCCAGACCTCTGTTTTTTTGGTTTTTTTCCGTCGGGGCCTCTTTTAAGTGTGCGGATACGATAATGTTATAATAAGGAGCGACCGGATTAGAATTTAAGTGTCAGTCAATCAGGATTTCAAAAGGTCAGCGGGAGAATTAGCAAAATGCGGGCGGGAGGCGGGCTTGAAACCACCGGGCTTGCTCACAATGAAAAGGAAATCACAGGTGACGCTGATGTTACTGATAACATTGACGATGGTTCTGATCTGTTCGAGTGTTCCTGTGACTCTTGACAGTGTCAGCTTGACCCAAATCCATACCACTTACTGATGCTAAGCAATTAGTGCATGTAACGTGTTCACAATGTAAAGTGACCAAATGGAACAGAAGTGCTGGGACTTTTTCCCCTCAGAGGTTAAAAAATGTTATGTATTGGTGCACCACCAGCCTCATTGTATTATACTCTGTTGTTAAAATGGATCCTAAGTTCCCTTAATTGAGCAACTTCCTCCGCAAAGGGTTGCTCTGCTCACCATGGTCAGGTCATGAAAAATAAATAATAATTTGAGATCCCACAGAGCGATTTTACCTCACCCCAAAATAAAAACAGCCTCATTTATCAAAACAAGCTTTTCTTTCTTTCTTTCTTTCTTTCTTTCTTTCTTTCTTTCTTTCTTTCTTTCTTTTTTTTGCTAGAAACATCTGGCAGGCTAAAGTGAACCTCGCGCTGGGCCCACATTCATCCATCTTTGGACTCAGACTGAACGATATGCACGCCAAACACAAGTGAGTTTGATTTCACTGTTGATCCGTGTTGGGGAGTAACAAGCATGTAACGACTATTTATTTAAATGACAAAATATATAACATTGTAACCTGTTACGTTCACTGAGGAAATGATGTCACAATGATATTCTTAATATCCTGCAAACAGCTTATATATTAAATCATTTCATGGGGCAGTATGCACTCACATTTTGCCACCTCTATACTGTCAACTTGTACTCTACAACATTACCCAGTTTAAAGGGGCACTTTGGAGAAGAAATTCAAACTCAGAATTTTAATATTCACAATATTAAGGAGATAATAATTCAAAAACTCAGACATTTTTATTTTTTTCATGACTGAAAAAACAAACTGTGAAAATCAGGTCCCAGAACACTGTTTGAAGCTAGAAAGGTGGCAGGGTCTGCTGTATATAAACAGAGTTAAACAGTATGAAAATGTGTTGTCCTTTAAGGTCAGTGTGTTTATTCAGTTTTTTCAGTCATGAAAACAAAGAGAGTTTGTTTATTTAGTTTGTTTATGTAAACACTGATTCAAATGTCTTCCCCAAAAGCACACAGTGCACCTTTAAACCATTTGTTAGAAAAGTCATCAGATGTAATAAGTTATCTTACTTTGATCAAGTAATAAAATAGTTACAATACTTATATTTTTAATGGACAAACCTATTTTTTTTTTTCAAAAGTAACTTACAACACAGCTGCTGAAGAAGCCTTTCCTCCCACAATGCAAATAAATAGAAAATTAACTATTAATTCCTATAAAAGTTTGGTGCGATTCTTCACCACATGCTAATGTTTACAGTGACGGAAAATGATGCGATATGTTTGCCATGCAGAGTGTCAGTGTAACTCAGCATGGAGGCAGCAAAATTATTCATCAATTTTCGGCCGCTGATGATGTTTTACTGTGGCGTTCCTCGAGCCGTATCCCCGTCAGCCACTGTTTGTTTTATTGTTTGTCAGCCGTGAGCAGCTCCCTCATGTCCTCTGTGTGTTGGATTGTGAGAGAATGGAGGAAACAGTACTGACAGATTTTGCAAACTTAGAAAGATGTCCCGCCAAAACCAGGCGGATAATGAGCTCTTTTTCTGTCGGCATTGTTTCCCCCATTTTCAGAAAAATTCAAAGTCTCCCTCCGCTCAGAAATGTTTTTTCCTCATTGGTCCTTTATTTGGATGTCGGCCCTCCGCTGTTCTGAAGAATGTATGTACAGATTCTGATGAAAAATATTTTTTTTTAGCTTAACTGTATTCATTTGTTTTAAGTAAAACCACATCAGACCATCTTTTTTAATGTCTTGATTGAAATAGGTCTTAAAAACACGGGATTTTCACCATCTGAACGCCTTGTTAGAAACAGCTGTCTTGACATTTACCTAAAGTAACGAGGAGAAATGGCATTTCCAAATCTGCCATTGTTCAGAAATAAATCCCACAGAAGTCACGTTAAGGTTAGACAGACTGTATTTTCTGGCATCACGATATCCTGAATACATTCTTCTTTTTCTTGGTGAAGAAAATCATCTCAGCTTTTGTGTGCTGAAGACACTTTGTCTCACCCCACCTGGTTTTTAAAGCATCACCCCTGTACTCCGGCTGCTGTGTATATACATATAGAGAATACTGTAAACTAGTCTATGTCGGCACTGGACACACACAGGATAATGACAATATGAATTATTTGTTGTGTTCTTCACATTAAGATGCTTTTTTTTTTTTTTTTAAAGTCTGAAGCGAACCCATCATATAATACTGTACCTCTGTACTTTGCTCCTCATTTACATTTTCAAGTCAGTAAAATCCCCTCTTCTGTCCTCGGATGTCCTCACAGTACTTCCCAGTGTTGGACGCAGCTGACAGCGGAGGAATAAGTCCAGTCTCTCCTCTCACAGAGTCCAGAAGTGCAGGTTCAGATGTTGGGGCTCCACGACATGTATGGGCGGCCCCGTGGGCCCTATGTGAACGGGCCCGTGGGAGGATCTGAACCCAGGCAGGGGCGGATCCGGGGTGGATAGGATGTAGTCAATGCTAAACTTGATCTCCGACTCCGGTTTCCCCTGCTGGACGGGGTTTGGGATGAGGTGGTTCTGCTGGGGGCCCGGCCTCGGCCTGTCGGGGTTCAAAGGGCAGAGGGTGGAGTCGGGCTCAGGGCGGCGGGCTGCGGGCACGTGCTGGTTGCTGTGGCTCTCCAGAGGGTGGAAAGGGGTTTCTCCCGAGTCACGGAAGCCGATTTTCATGTTCCTCCTGCGCCGGCGTCGACGAAAGTTGCCGTTTTCAAACAGGTCGAGCATGGATTCACAGCCGGTGGCAAAAGTCCAGTAGTTTCCCTTTCCCTTCTCGTTGCCCTCTGTCCGAGGAACCTGCGGGGAACATCACAAATACTAATGATTTTAAAAAGTGTTACACATGCAGACACTACTGAGGACAGGAAAAACTATTTCTACTTCTTCATCACTGCAAAGAAGATAAAAAGTGTGATGACAAAAAACAAAGAAAAATAGATATGTATACAAATCAAATGATGTAATAATCTCTTGTTAAATGGACATGAAGTGTCGTATGGTACCTTGATGAAGCAGCTGTTGAGGGACAGGTTGTGTCTGATGGAGTTCTGCCAGGCTCTCTGGTTGGAGCGGTAGTAAGGGAACCTCTTCATGATGAACTCGTAGATGCCTGACAGAGTGACCCGCTGCTCGGGGCTCTGCTGGATGGCCATGGCTATCAGAGCTATGTAGCTGACACACACACACACACACACACACACACACACACACACACACACACACAGGGACAAGTTACAAAAAGGACAACACATGATAAAGACTCGTAACCCTTGCTGACCTTATAACATTTTCCTCTGTATGTGTAAAAATAGCAATAATTCCAAAATTTACCAATGACCTTCTTGGAATGTTTCATTCTTTTCTTCTGACGTCAATAATTAAAACCAACCAAAATTAAGATATGCATATGAATCTGTCGATCATTTTCTTGATTAATCAACCAGTTGTTTGGTCTTTAAAATTTCTGAAAATTATTAAAAATGCACCCCAAAAGCCCAAGATGATATCCTCAGATGTCGCGTTCTATTCACAACCTAAAAAGCCTGTTGAGTTTACTGTCATAGCCGAGTAAAGAAACCACAAAATATTCACATTTAAGAAGCTAAAATCAGAGACATTTTGCTTTTTTTAATTTCTAAAAATGTGTTTGTTGCAGCTCTCATACACATAAACATCACAAAGTGGTGAATCTTTCCATTGCAACAACAAATTAGACCAAAGAATTCAATAAAGGTGAGACAATAAAAAAATTTATTCTTATTATAGCAAATAAGCATAGATTTATATATAAACATATATACATGTTTTTAAAAGACAGAGAATAGAAAAAGAAATGATATTTTATATAATGTATATGTTACTGTGCATCATACATCTAATGAATAAACTCTTATAAAGACTCTAATAACAAATAAATAACAAATCTAAATGGACTTATTAGGGGTGCACAAAAGTTACTCTCAACGCCAATCGCAGAAAATCCGCTGTATTTAATGTTTTACAGCTGCGGTCCCTGAGAGCCTGCAGAGAAGTGAGGCGTCATTATTTGGAGCCGACCTTTATCATCAGTTTAACATCATGTTTATGAGCTGTTCTCGTTTTATTCAAACATCCTTCAGTCTCAAGATGATGAAGCAATGTTTCATATGTTTTGATATGAGCCCTGACAGAACATTGTGGTTAACTTAGTGAGGAAGGAACAGGAGGTTTTGGATACCATTTTTAATTTCACAATCCTTCATTTGACATTACTTTGGGACAAAAACATATGAAATAACATTCTCAAAAAAACTATAAAAAAAATCTGAACTGAATCTGCAACATATGACGTCAACCATTCTATGTTTTTTTAAATATGCCTTCTAAAGGGAAGTTGATTTTGATTAGTTCTAAATGCTAAAAACTATGATACATTTTGTGTAAGCTAGTATAAACTGATCTAGGTGGGACATTTTTTTTTCTTGTTTTGCTTTGCCCAAATCACACGGAAAACAAAAAGGTTGTTTTACACTTTTTTAAGGAAAACTAAAACATTAGGAAGTCCTGCATCAGCATTATCACTATTGTGTCTTCCTAATTCCTTTATATCATGTTACAAAATATACAAAATGTGTATGACATACTGGCAAACCACACTATGTCGAACAGCTTCCTCAAAGTTTATAAAATTAAAAGGAAGAAAAAAAAAAAGAAATACTAAAAACTGAAAATCTGCCATACCTGTATGCGGGCCGACACATTTTCTTCTCCTCATCCGTGCTGGAGGAAGGGTATCCGTCCCCATCGTAGTTGAAACAGTTGAAGGGGTAGTTGGAGTTGTCAAACATATCTGCGGCTCGGTGTGTGATCCGCAGTGTGACTCTCCTGGCCAAAGCCCAGCAGCAACCCCCTGTCCTGCTGCTCTGCTCTTCCACCATGCTCTGCTCCGCCAGCTGACACTCGCTCTGAGCTCGGCTGATGACGGCTGCCTCCAACGCGGCCCCCCCCCTCCTCCTCTTCCTTCTCCTCCTCTGCCCCTCCTTGTCCCCGTCCCAGCTGCTGGTCTCCAGACTCAGGACCACCTCTCTGAGCCCTGTCAGCCCCTGTTTCTCTAACCAAAAATCTCATATTTGCAAATCCAGATTTCATATTTATTTTGTCACCGGCACTGCACTTTTTTTTTTTTTTTCCCAGGTTATTCAAGGTGGCCTACTATGTCACATCTTTCAGACTTACCTCTTTTAGTGCATCTCAAACTTTAATACACTTTAAACTCTCACCTCATTTAAGTCTCTCGCACAGATAATAAAATACGACCCTCAAAAAGTCAGAAAGAAAAAAGGGTTCGATAACTGACAATGCTCTCTTTGTTTTGTATCAAACGTCCTTGTTTTTTTGCAATTAAAACCTAATTCTGTGAAGTTAAAACCACTCCTACAGCTGTTAGATACATTCAGCGGAGTAGAGGGATGTTTTCTCTCCAAAATGTCGTGTAAAACTGTTGAGCAAGTGGGCTTCAGGCTTCAGTTTCCCCCCAAATTGCTCTCAGCTATGTGCCTGTTAGGGCTGAGCAGGACACTCTGTTCCTTTTTATATATTTGTATTTACAAGATCTGATGGCCCCGGTTGAGCAATAATTGGAGGTTATTTTATGGTCAGTTTACGGGTCCTGGTCCAAATGAGACAAACTCTTTGACAGAGTGATGCACAAATTTAACCTTCAATTGCATTAAAGGGGGGGAATATATAAAACAAATATTAGAATAGATGCAGCAGAACCAGAGATATCAGCTTTTTCTATCCATGCATTCTTCCTCCCCGTCTTCCTCCTTGAGCCTACATTACCCACAAAGCAACCTGACCACACTCCACTCTCAAATGTGGGAGCAGTTTGTTTGAGTGTAACCATAACCAGTCAGTGACTGTTTATTAATTCTTCATGGGCTGGATGAGTCAGCAGCGCTTCCATCCAGTGTTGTTTCTGCCATCAATCCATAGATGTACTTTATTCATTTAGTTTAGAGAAGGTTGGACTGAGGTTTAAAGGTAGTTTCATGTGTATTCTGATTATTATCTACCCAAGGTCTTCCTCTCGTGTTTGATTCATTTGTTTAGAAAAATAAAAAATGTTTAATGAAATAAGAATGAGACACCAAAGCATGGTTTACATTTTGTACTATGTTACGTTTCCCCAGAAAACAAAACCTGAAGGACAGGGGGTCGCCAGTTGGGAAACTAACAAAGTTCTACACAATTTACCAAAAGGGGTCAAAGCAAACTGGTCTCTTAATGTCTAAACGATGGCGGTGGGAGTAAAACCACTGATTCTATCAAAATGATAGACGAACAAAAAAACATTGGACTCAGAAACCACAGGTGAGGTGGGAGTCAGTGATCAGGGGGTGAAACAAAATGTACAGAAACTGGCCGAAAGAAACAAATCTCAAACACCCAACCCAACAGAAAACACAGAGAGCCGACTGACGGTGTCGACTCCCTGAAAACACACAACCAACTGAGCAGGGGAACTGCAGCCTCCTTATATCATCTCCCAGGTGACTGATTGCAGCCAGCTGAGGGAGAACATCACAGGTGAACCCAGTAGCTTCTGATCTTTACGTTTCACCTCTACGTTTCTTCAGGTTCAACTCAGTGCTTATGCTCTGGTTAGTTTTAGAAAAAGACCATGTTTTGGGTGCCACAGACAGCTGAAGATGTCCTTACTTCTCGTCAAAAATAACTGGCTCTTGTCACCACAAACACGGCTGGAAAATGTCCTGAGGTCTTTTTAAATAACCATCCGCTGCTATCACACTTACGAAAGTTGAAACACAGTCTTGAACTGTGGTCGCTGGCTTGGCAGCTTTCAGTCCTGTAACGCCACCACCATTACCCCCATGTCCTCGAATGAAAGTGGGGTGGTAAACATGTAATGTGAACGGGATATGACGTGTTTTGTAGAAATGTCAATATGGTACGCTGGAATGAGGTTGTTATTTAAGATATTTGTGGGAACAGCATGAACACATTTCTCTGATGAAGACAAACACCTCTCTGATAAATTGAACATTTTAGATATTATACTGCACATTTAAATACAAATGTGATGCTCTGAAGGAGGGCCTCGCCTCTGAAGATCATCACTTTCACAACAATGACCTGCTGGATTCTAACCGCTTGCGTCTTATAGGTTCAATTAGGTTCAAACAAATGCATGCCTCCCCCTTTTTTCAAGAGCTCACCCTCAGGAGAGCAGAGCAGGAGGAGGGGAAAATGAGAGAGGAGGAAGAGGAGAACCTGCTGCGGATACGACATCTGCAGAGCATCCTGCCTCCTTCCCATACCTACCTCACCCACCCCCGCCTTCCCCTTCTCTACCCTGTACCCTCAACCCTCCTACCCTGACCCCTGAACCCAACCCTTTCTCACCCACCCCTTTACACAAACCCTCCACCCCTCACCCACTTTATCCTATCCCATCCCACTAAATACAATAAGATAATAAGAAAAATCAGTTAATATGATTAAATCTCTTTGTTCTTCCTCCAAAGAAGTTTCCTATATTCGTTACCGTTTACTGGACTTGTAAAATGTCACATGTCAATATCCTACATTCTCTAATAAATTTGTTGTAAACAGCTGGCAGAAGTAGGCTTTTGCTGGGATGCCACGACAAACGTTGCTTTACGCATGCTTTACAAGGAAAGAAACATTTCAATGTTCTGTACTCTATGCCGAATTTACAAGGAAGGCACCAATAACTTGAAATGAGCCGTAGCTGTTTTGCAAAGTTCTCCTCATGGTGCAACAACTCCTTCAATCACCTGATTTGTAAGGGAGTTTGGGATATTAGCGTTACTAGTGAGTTCACTACATCCTTGTCCATGACTTTTACACACACACGGCAGCCCGCCTCTTTCACCAGTTATGTAAAGCTCCCACAACCCTGTTTTCTACAAGTTATTTTTCATAATGCAGTGGTTCTCCCCGACACCTGTAAACAGGCTTCAACATGTCAAATCAGACGAGTGCCCTTTGACTTGGACTCCAATGAGCTGGTCCACAGGAGCAGCCCAGCCGTCTGAAGCCCACTTCCAGCAGGATTCTGGGTGGTCCGCAAAACTTTCTAGACCGCCTTCATGTTTTATTTTGCTTCTTTTTATAGCCTAATCTCTCTAAACTGTACTTAAAACAGCTCACTCCAAACCAACAAACAATCCTTTGCATCTTTGTTTTCTTTTTCTCTCCGCTGACTATTTGGGGTGTGTGTGTGTGTGTGTGTGTGTGTGTGTGTGTGTGTGTGTGTGTGCGTGCGTGTGTGTGTGTATGTGTGTGTGTGTGTGTCCACTCTGGCAGACGTTTAGTCAACAACGGGAAGTTTTCTAGATGCTATCTATAATGCTCTCTAATGGCCATAAATTGTTTCCGCGTCTATAGAACAGGGGGATGTGTATTTTGAAGGGCTCTTAACGGGGCAATTGGAAGTCTCCCGTGAGGCGACAGAGACCGGGAAAACAGCCTGAGGTCCGACCAGCCTCTGTGTGTGGGCCCCGCCGCTGCAGGAGAGGCCTGGTCGGAGGTGCGTCGGTCCACCCAGAGACATTAAAGCCGCCCTCTCTTTACTCCTGATTGGCTAATGAAGCAGCTAAAAGGTCAGCGCTGTACTCAATTAAAGGTGAAGGCCCAGATTTTTTAAGTGGGTGCATTAAAAGCTGCAGCGCCTCTCGAAGCATGAAAGAAAATCACTGCAATTCCTTTTGTCTTCTCTTAGCAGTACAGGTAACATAAATGCCATGACGGTGGGCGGAACCATGCAGGGCCACAGCGACCACTGAGGACACCGAGGTCATGTGCGCCATTTATTTTAAAGGTTTAAAGAGGAGTTTCATTTTCATGGTTAAAAACTCGATATAATAAAGACATTTTTAATTCTCTATTTCTATATCTTTGTCTAAATATGTGTAGACGACCTATCCAGTTGGGAAGTCAACGTGACAGGTAATGTTAGCGGACAGTTAAAGGGGCTTTACACTGCTTTGCTATGTGTTTTTGTTCATTTTTTTATAATACAAATTAAAAAAAGAAAGTTTAAAAAAGTGACTGGACAAGAAAGAGCTGTTTGAGAGGGACTACCAAGCATAATTCAGAATTTAAGAAACTTTGTACTAACGTGACTATGTGTTCAGTTTGGTGGGGGGTTTTTTTTCCTACAATTCTTTTTGTCTTTATACCATTAACTCCCCTAATCCCTACCTCAATCACAGTATAAGTGTAACTACAATTGTTACAAAAAAGTTACATAGCGCACCTTTAAAGGATCCGCGTACTTCCTCCACCAGTGTGTTCCACTTTACTGTGTTCATCTATTCACATTTTTCCTTGATACGTTTCACCACAACCTCTCATTCTTTCTAAACAAGCAGCGACAAAAGTGAGCTCACGCCTGTTCGCTCCAGACGACAGAGACAGATTGATTCGTACGAAGCTGTAAATAAACCAACAGAGGGAGGCAGTGCAGAGTAGGAGAGGAGGAGGAGGAGGAGGAGGAGGAGGTCACCGTATCAGGTTGGTTTGAACTGAGATCTGATAAGCACCTCATGGTTCACTCCCATGACGAGGCTTCCTCTGGCGTCCTGTCTGCGGCCGGCCGCGTTGATTACAGCCCTTAGTTCTCCTCTGGTCACTCTCTGTCCCTCTGATGGTTGTCTCAGACTCCGCTTCCTCCATTCATAGCTCTGTCTGCCTCTGTGTGTGTGTGTGTGTGTGTGTGCGCGCATGCATTTATGTAAACCAACCAAGTAGCTTTTCCGGGGGCTGTTCTGCGAGGAAAGGTTATCAAAACACAACAGTGCACTGGGAACTGTAAACATGCTTAAACACAGATCTGGGGCTGAGGGCCATTTTCCTTTGCACTGTACTGTGCAGTCATTCCCACTGCCACCATTCACTGTCAAATTACACCGAGAGCTGCAGATAAGAAGCTCCAGAACAGGCCCGAGTTCACCTGGGTGTTCTACCAGCTCCATAATCACAGTCGACTCGCGGGGTCGGCTGTGATTACGGAGCTAATGGCTGCAGTTGAGCAGTGTTTTTTTTTTTTTTTTTTATGAGGAACTTATTTATTCAAAGTGGATTCATCAATGGCACAGAATGCCAAGTTACACCTTCAGCACAACTTCAAAACACGATCATCCCATCGCTGTTGCTTGTTGTGACACAATACCAGATTATTAGAAGCTACATCTTACTAAATTTCAACATGGTTTTTTTTTGCTAAGCAATGACTCTCCACAAAAATGTGACATTTTAATCGAATGATATTAGTGAGTTGTCTCCACCTGCTTCTAGTCTTTATGCTAAACTGGGCTAAACATGTCCAGGTTCCATTTCTCAGGTATCTGGAAAGTGTATTATCTATTCAGGCAGTGGTGTAAAAACTTCACACAAGTCAAACTTGAGTCAAAGTAAAGAAGAAAGAAAGAAAATGTGTTAAAATGTTAGTTTGGTAAACAGAGAATGGAAATACTTGAGGTACTTGAATAAATGCACTCAGTTACATTCCATCACTGATTTCCTTTCTTGCTTCATATGATGTTTTTACAGTCGTTATAATAATGTCACAAAATGTCGCCACCGTGTTAGACGCAGTCAGGAAACTTTAAAGGTTCGAAGAGACGTTCAAAGAGAAGTGAAAAATGAAATGAAAAAGGAATATTACATAAATAAATACGTTTTTGGAAAAACATAGGTTGAACAATGCAAAGGGAGTAGAATACTGAAAAAAAATACACAAATAAATCAGAAACATATGTTCTAAAACAGAACAGGAAACTAAATGAGAAAATTAAGAAATAGTTTAAATTGATACAAAGGTAAATAAATACATAGTACAATCAGGTTACAGTAGAAATATCAATTCATCAAGATCAAAAATCTGTTATTGCCTACATTTATTTTCAGCATTATTTTTGGTGCAATCAATGACATATTAATGTATTTATTGAGCTGTTCATTTGTTTATATGTTTCTGTTTTTATTTTGTCAGTTTCTGTCCTCCGTACAGCACAACGGAGGAAATCGATAATGAGACGAAACAGCTTTACCAGCAGCGACAGCTCCTGCAACAATATTAACCCTTTGAGATATGCTCTATGTTATTGTCTTTCATACTGCCTACTTTGACTTGTGCACAGTGGTAGAAAGTAACCGATTGCATTTACTCAAGTACAGTGCCTGCTCATGTGTTAAAGCATCAGAATTATTATTTCAATATAATATGTAAAACAATGAAACTCTCTGAAAGGGAGTATTCTGCCAAACAGTTACCTTACTTTAATAGTATAACTACATTTAGTTGTTAATACATTTGCATAAATAATTTTTTCTTGTTATTTTTTCAAATTGGTGATGTATAGAAAATTAGGTTTATATTATCTATTATTTTCAATAATATGTCATCTTTGGGCTTCCATAAAAGTGATTCATATTTCAAGAATCATGAATGATCCCCTGCTGTATGTTTTAACTAACTACATTATTTTTGTAGTCTCCCATGATGATAAAATATGAATCATCTCTTCTCAAACCATATAAAAACATGTTCATATCAAACTCTGAAGAAAACAAGGAACCACTCCATTATTCTGCTTATTTTGTTTTATTGCACTTTTACCATGATGCAAAGAAATGAGAAAAAAAAAAAAAGATTCCCACAGAAACAATGAGTTGAATAAAAAAGAGAAGCATTTTCACTTTAAGAACACATCATCTAAAAGGCTCTCCATGGATCCACCCGTACGTCCAGACACACTGTACTGACCTGACACGGGACTATGGAAACTTAAGACTGTATAATAAAACCCTCATGGAACAGATGGAGTCAGCACACATGTACATGTAGATCTCTGTAACTTCTCTACAGCTCGTATCCTGGAGGAGTCGGGAACCTTTCCACTATGAAAACCAGACATTCAAGTATTTCTATCATTGCACAGGCACTAGATTTTCCTACTGTATATATTAACTTTCAGCCAGCGACTGAACCGTTGACACCGACAGCCACGCCTATCAGCTGTCGGTTATGAATGAAATATACATCCTGAAAAATAATCTCTCCACAACAGCAACATCTGGACATCAAATATATTACAAACAAAACAATAATATAAAACTATTTAAGTGTCACATTTGGCTTTTGGTACCGTAAATCCAACCTCATATCGTGTCGCGCTGAAAGAAATGAGAACAGTAGTTGGGTTAAATGTTGTAAACACAGGCGCAGACTTGCTCATTTGACTCAAAACAATACTTGTGGCAGCTAGGAACCGAGTTTAAAGCGAGCTTGATGCTTGGAAACTGGAGAGGGGTTCATTTGACTGAGAGGCACCGACCTGGTAGTTACTTCTGCATGTGCTCAGTTTGCCCTCTTTTGGACAAATGACGAAGCACACCACTGTGGTGTAAAATTCAATTCAAACGGTTCATTTGAACACACAAAAAAAAGTGATGTTGATGATCTATTTTAAACAATAAATATGATTTTTCTTTTTTTTTTATAAATACTCTCTCAAGTACAAGTAACATTTATGGGCAAAATTAAAAAGGACAAATCCAGGAGTAAACCTGCACTCCGATCAAATATCTCCATCTTGAATACCAATGATAGAAGCTGAATCAGCTCAGCAGAAATAAAATATATATTTTTTTTAAAAAGACACTTTGCAATAAAACACTTTTTTTTTCAGCAAATCAATAAAACATAATTTTTGATCATTAAGACAACGAGAGTCAACCTCCACCATATCCTCCACCGGGAACCGAAACACTTGCAATACCGACAATACGTATAAACACATAATTCAGCTTGTGAAAGGAGGGAGGGGCGGGGTGGAGGGGAGGGGTTCTTTACAAGTCCCTCAGAATTCACTGAATTCAAAAAAAGGGTCCTGAACGAGACAGAGAGAAGGCGTCTCTTGCAAGACTTTCATGGTTTGGTAGTGCTGCGGTGGGTTGGTGGTCGGGTTCGGCTGCGTTGACACTATCCTACACTAGAGTCAGGGGTGGATATTTTCAAGGAGTCTGGGTCGGTGTAGTCCGTGGCCCGGCACCCAGATCTGTCCAGAAGTCTTCGACATCGCCTGCGTCTCGAGCAGTCATTGCACTGTTTGTCAAAGTCCTATCCAGCAGGCCTCCACGTCTTCCACACAGCTTATGTTAACCTCAGGCAGGTGGGCTTTACTGTAAGTTCAGCAACGAAGAAACAAAACAAAAAACAAGCCCTCTGAGAAAATCAGCACAGATGGAGAGCATCTGTGTTACAGGACGCCAGTTCAGTTCGAAGAGAAAGACTGGATCTCCCATCTCCAGGGATTCAGTCCGATCCAGCTGCCAGCGCCCTCAGACAGCTACCTCCGCCGTGGGCCGGTGTGGGCGTGGTCCGTCCCCTGGTGCCCCTGGAGGTCGTCCTCTACGACGTAACTATAGCCCTCCTTTTCGATGCATTCTGACATTGCATTTAGCACCTGGTGACCATGACAAGAAGAGATAATAGGTTTAAGGACGGATAAAAGCTGTTGTCATTCTTTATAGTCACTATTAGAGGTCATAAAGGTTCAAGTCATTTTTCAAAAAGTCACTGATCGATATTATTCCTGGATGTTTAGAGAAGTTGTTCAGTTTCTTGCCCAGCATTCAATGAGAAGTTTGATACCACACATGTACATTTAATATGAAGGTATGGCTCAGTAGCCAGCTAGCTTAGCTTAGCATTAAAATTGGAAGCTACAGTTAAGCTACAGTGACCCAGGCAGCCTACCAGCAGCTCTGAAGCACATGCTATATCTTGTTAGTTTAACCCATACAAAAACAGAGGCGGGAAAACGTCAATATGTGATTTTTTAGAGGCTGTGGTAGGATAGTGTAATGCTAAGCTAAGCTAGTGATTTCCAGGCTATCGGGTCCCATATCACACTAATGTTCAGGTTAATTCTTTTATTTTGGGTGTTTTTTAAATATTTAAAACACATCATTTTTCTCACAGTGACCATTGCTGCAGCAGCTCAATTCATCCTCTCTGGCAAGCTCTGATTGGTCAGCTCTGACAGGCTTGAGCAGGGACCACCCTCTGTGTTTTAAACCCATGGCAGGGAGGATTTATGGAAGTCACAGTTCATGAATACAGGCTTGGCGCATTTCTCAGTGAGCGTTTTGATAATTTCATAGTGTTCATATTGCAGCTAGACCTGTTTTGTATAAACATAATCCCAAAATGTTGAGCGATTTCTTTTAAGATTCGGGGGGGACTAAACGCTGTACATAATGAGTGCAGTGCTGATAGAAGGTCAGTGAGTCCTTCAGCATCTTCTGCATTTCTGTCATCTCAAATGTGATCGGACCTTCATCCCAGTCCTAAAGATAAATAGACTGTACACAGCACTGACCAGGCGTAGTCGTCTGTCCATGGCCTCCAGGTGTGGCTGGATGAGGATGGGACTGAGGCGGTCCCTCACCAGGGATTCTGCCATGAGCATGGACAGCTTGTATTCTTCCTTAGCCAGCAGCTGCAGACGCAAGTGGGTCGACTTCCTTACCCTGCAGAAAGAGAGCAGCCGGAGGGGAAACAGTCAGTGAAGGCTAACGTGAAAGTCCTGGTAACAGTTTGTACGAGGATCTATAAACAGTGGTGGACAGTAACGGAGTAAATTTACTTGAGTACTGTACTTAAGTACATATCCAGAGGATTTGTACTTTACTTGAGTATTAGATTTCTTTGGTACTTATTACTCTTACTTGAATACATTTCCAAGACAAATATTTTTACTTTTACTCAAGTTAATTTCTAGGAAGGCTGAAAAGTACTCATTACTTTCAGGTCTGCTTTTTTTTTTTTTTTTTTTTTTCTCTAAAATACTATTGGACACAAGCTGTGTTTGTCAAAGAAGGAAACCTATCACAGTGCACGCTCTCCACTGGGATATACGTAAAAGCGGAAATACGTCATCCCTCCCCATAAGGATACCACCAAAGTAGCCACGCTCTCGACTGTGTTTGTCAACACAAAACCACGACAATGGCTGCATCAGATGTAGTTTTTTGTAAAGCAGTGATTCTCAACCAGTGGTCTGGGGACAACATTGGTCTTTGAGGGGGTTCCAGTTCCCAACTTAACTAAATGATAGAGAGTTAGTTGGACGGTGCAGGTTCATTTGGTTACAGTTTTAATGATTGTTAATAAACATCTGCATCTGCAACATCTGCTGTCCTACTCCACATTGTGGTTCTAAAAGCAAGCACATCAGTGCAGGTGGTTTCAAAGAGTTAATTCTCAGAAACAAGAGTTAAAAGGTCCTTAAATTCATTTAGAAAAAATTATAGTAATTCATTGATGTGAGAAATAAGAATTTACTCTTACTCTTACTTTTACTTTTACTTAAAGTCAATTTAAAAGCCTGTACTTTTGGATACTTAAGTACCTTTAAACGCAAGTACTTTTTTACTCTTACTCGAGTAACATGTCGACTGAGCTACTTTTACTTGTAAAGGAGTACATTTTGACCAGTGGTATTTGTACTCCTACTCAAGTACTGGGGTCGAGTACTCTGTCCATCTCTGTCCATAAAACTACACACTTTTTATTAAGCTGACATAAACACACCGGCAACAAAGTCTTACCTGCAGCACTGGGTCAACGGCACCAGGATGGACAGCTCGTCGTGGGAGTGCTTTCCAAAGCTGCAGTGAAAGATACAACAATGGATGGTTCAGAAAATGATCACTGGTATTCAAATATTTCTTCCTATGTTGTTGTACATGTTACTGTTTGCAACGTTCACTGTTTAAAGTTTAAAGAATCAAATGTTGCACCACCATGATCCTGCACTGGAACCGAATGGACAAGCCATACAGAAACTCAAGTGGGGGCAGCCACCGCAGTGGAGGGTGAGATGAGGGGTGTTCAGTCGGTTGGAATTTGCAACAACATTGCTAGATGCTGCTTAATCCTACACAATGGACCTTTACGGTTTGATTAAAAGTCATCCAAAAAGTATGCCAATAAACATGATTTTCTTCCGGAGATGCTTCTGCAGCTGTAGTACATCTTTATTACTTAATTTGAGAGTTCTTAATTCTGAACATTAGGTCCAAGACACCTGCACATCATGTATGTGTTTTAGTAATTCTCTCATTATTTTTATGGACCTATATACACTGACACGTTACAGCGGAACCGACAGGTGGAGTTATGAAGGCTGTGAACGACAACAGACTATAATGCAGTGACTCACCCTCTGCCGTTGTCCAGATGGATGATAAAAGTCTCGTTTCCAAACTTTTCGAACGTCTCATAATGGTGGCGATCCATGTTTCCTGTGATGGAGCACAAGGAAATAATTCAGCCAAGAGGGAAAATGGAGGCAAAATAAAATAAAGAAAGCACATACGTGTGAGTGATCATGTAGTTTACAATACATGTGTGCATGCAACAGCAATGTTTGGGGTTTTTTTTTCAATTATTGTGCACAGGCCACCACAGGACACTGAAATCTCAGATGATAACATCTGTTTGGCTGAATTAGCATTAACTTAGAACACATCACACAAAAACCCGTTATTGTTTGTGTCACGTCAACTCACCCATGAGGAAGTCAAAGATGGTCATGTCCATGATATCCAGAAGTCGTGTCCCACTGTCGTAAGGTGGAGTCTGTTTGACCTCCTCGCAGTAGTCCGGGTCCACCTCCCATCTGAAAGTGAAATATCAAATGATGTCTTGTTCACAGTCTCGTTTTTATTTGCAAAACCATCACAAAACCTGTTTGTTTCCACTTTAAGATGTTGTTTACTCAGTGATGATTTGATGATTTTCTTTTTTAATCAAAACTTCTTTGTTTTTGTCTTTGTTCTTTGTTTCTATATTAAGTGTGGCATGATCTGTACAGTTTTATTCTATTTTGATGAGGGTCGTTTTCATGATATCACCCCTGGTCAGTGGGTGTGTCTGAGTGCAAGATCAATCTCTTACTCTGCCTTCTTGCGTTTGTGGTAGGAGCGTCTCCACGGGTTCCTCCAGGTCTTGCGTTTGGCGAGGGCCAGGTCCGGGAGGAAGGCGGCCAGGGATCCTTCTATCTGGTCCGGTTTACCGCACAGAGCGTGCTCAGTGGAGCAGTAGTATGAGCACTCTCCATAGAAACACACGTTGTTGGCTGAGAATTGAAAAAAAAAAAAAAAAGAACACAGGTTGACGTGGCTGCTTAGGTTCACTCCATCATAGTAATCCCCAGCACATATATTAACAAAACTATATTCTCAAGATCAACTGAACTGGGGACAAGTACAGTAAAGGTTGCAATCGCTAATTAACTGTCGTGCTTTGTACAAGCTAAAATCTCCTGATAATACTAATCCCATGGAAATGAATATCCCAATAACTCGAGGCACAGCAGCAGCTTCTCTCTACATTATGAAGAAGGGAACTCTTCATTTTTGCTTCACATTTTGAAAAACACGATGTCAATAATAATGTATTGTTCTCTGAGATCACCTCATAAATTCTATTCTTGGATGGATAGGAAGCTTTGTAAACGTGACCTAATTATAAAGAGCAGAACTGACATTTGTGCAGGGTTTCTATCAATTCTAGTGGATGTACTGAAATCAATCCCATGATATCTTGATTAAATGTTGATGGACATTCTCAGTCATCCAGGACAGTATTGGTCAGTATAGCACCATCTTGATTAAACTTTTCAATAGTTCCGATAAGCCTCTCTTCTCTTTGACAGCGCGTACCTGGTGAAATGAAGAAGGTCCTCCACAGCTTTTTGTCTCGCGTGACGTCTCGGATCTCCTTCGTCATGTTGACGAGCCTGCCGGCCACGGGGGGGACGCGGCGGAAGTCCAGGACCCTGCAGGACAGAGGCACAAACCGAGGGCTCAGATTCTGCCTCCAGAGTAAAGAAAAAAATGACGCTTCTTACAGTGTAACTCCAGAACCTGCTTAAGAATCATCATGTTTTCAAGCTCTCTTCCTCATCAAACTAATCCACTGATAGTTGTCAGCACATGAATGAGCACAGTGCAAGCAGGAGCAGCTAATAGATAATTCAGAATACTTTTAATGGTGTCTTGTTGCCAAATTACAAACATATCTCTAGAGTCAGACTTTGAAAACCATTGGAATATAGTGATTAATGTGGATAAATATTGTGCATCATGGGTAATAAATTTATGAAAACAAAGAAATTGTTTCAAAGTGAGTCTGTTGTTTCAAATTTTGTTCCAAACAATTTGGAACAAAATTATTCCTCGTACCACTACTGGCTGAAACCCTGAACATGTTGCTCTGTTTTAGATATTTGTAGAATGTTAGAGAGCAAACAGACTTGTGTATCTGCTGAACAGCAACAAAGGGAGATCCCACCCCAGATGGGACTCGAACCCACAATCCCTGGCTTAGGAGGCCAGTGCCTTATCCATTAGGCCACTGGGGCAGACAGCGCTGCACTCAAACTATAATGATGTCCCTGCACATCACAGCCAACAGGGGGCACTGTGACTTAAGTGATGACTTGTCAGTTACACCACATGGCGGTAAACCTCCCTGTGGTTTTTATGTGGCTATCATTCTCCATCAAACACACTTTTAACTTCCTCAGTGCCCTGACAAACATATTTTTCAGATCTGCGGGACCAATATCTTTATTCCATCTTGAGAGGCCGCCATGATTTTGTGTCTTTGCCTCATTTGACAGGAAACCAGTGTTAGTGTCAACGTGTGTGTTCGCCAGACGGAGAGAGGGGCAGGTCTAATAAAGCTGTCTTTTCACGGGGAGGTGGCGTGGCCTTCTTCCTGTGTGCGTGCCACACGCCTGTTTTATGCATGTGTGGCCTCTGTCGTCAATACCACCCGGGCTGCAACATCAGCGCAGCCTCTTTAAAAATTGATAACCCTGACAACACCTAATGGCCAGGGCCCCGGGGCAGACACACACACTGGGAGAGGGAAAGAGAGAGAAAAAAGAGCTGTTAACTGTGAGCTTGTGGCATAAATGATGACATCAAGTCGCGAGGTGGCGGGTGCAGGGAGACAGACGCACGCGCTCTTGTCTCTATCCACGGACACAGGACGAGGCACGGCGCAGCACCGCCAGGCCTGCTGGGCCCTGGCCCGCTGCCATGTTACAGGGAGCAGCCAGGGACCGACTCCACTCCAGCTCATCACTCAGGTCTCTTTTTTTCATCCCTGTCCCTTTTGATAAACCTTACTCCCACTGTGGCCATTGTAAACCTGTGATATATTCAGGGTGGGACTGAGAGGCCAGCTCGGAGCTGTGCATGACCAGCGGAGCAGGAATCATTATTGCACACGTACACGGCTGAAAAATGCAGAAGGAGCCAGCGGGTCTCGTTTATCTGGAGCTACGGGAGCTCATCGTATGTTTGTCTCCAATAGCTTCCGGGGAGAAAACCCCCCCGGCTGTCTACCTGGAGGTCACTGTTGGTTGTTTGTGCATCATCGTGGCGATTCGGTCTGTATAACTTTATATTTTAAGCTCATATCAGTCTTTGTATCTCTTTATATATTCTTGCTGAATGCTCTTTTTTTTCCCCCACCCAATGCAGCAATACAAAGTGCAATTCTCACTGAAGTCCAATCACATAATTAATGATGCTTACAGCAGCGTAGCCTACATAAGAAAAGACAAGTGGCTTCAGTGTCTGTGTGTACACTCCTTTTAAAAGAGCTCGTGTGTGTCTGTGAACCCCCTGGGAGGCAGTGTAGCCTCAGTCTCTGCACCACCAGCACCACCACTACCACCACCAGCAGCAGCAGCAGCAGCAACAGCAGCAGCAGCTCTGCAGCCAGGCTTTAATTTAGAACAGACAAAATAAGGAAAAAAAATAAAGTGCTGCTTTTGGCAAACCCCTTCCTGACTTATATTTAGAATGGGCACAGGGCCTTTCATGCCTTTGGTTTCCTCCTCTTCCCCTTAACCCACACATATGCCGGGAGTGTGTGAGCGTATTTTCGTGTGTGTGTGTGTGTGTGCGTTTAGAGGACCAGATGTGGAGCAGACTGGTGAAGAAAGCTGCTTCTAATGCAATTGCTGCTGAACTGTGTCATCGTGCCTGAAGGGAGAGCAGATTCAACATCACCCTCACCCTCCGTGGCCCCTTTTGTGTGTGTGAGTGTGGACATGTGTGTGTGTGTGTGACCTGGGTATCATCTTGTACCACCGGCACTCACGCACTACAACACAATCCCTCGGCTCATAATAACACGCAGCCGCGGTGACGTCGGCGGGGCTTTAATAGCAAACGCTCTCTCTGGTCCATCAGAGAGCCTCACGAGGTTTTCTCTTTTCATTAAAGTCTCTCCAGCAGGCCGGCCGTAAAAGTGTTAACCTTGTAAAGGCAGTGAAGTCAGAGAAGCGTGGTGGTTAGCAACGCAAGGAGGCTGCAGTCATTGTTCAGTCAGATGCTAGCTGCGGGAGGGAGGCATTCATTCTCTATGACTCATGGCCTCTCAGAGCTCACTGCCTCTACTGTACAGGCCCGGCTCACACCGCTCACTGGGTTTGAAATACAGAAAAAAAAGAGTTCTGAGGGAGACGGTGAAAAGGAGAGGCAAATGTACAAGCAGACAGTGTGTGGAGGGCGTTCTTGCACAGAGGAGAAGGCATGCCTGCACACAGATGCACACACATCTGTACTGCTATACTTAAGGGGGTGTAACTTGTAGACACATATAGCTGAGCTTTACTATTTTAACACAGGCACCCAGCGGTGGCCCTTCAGGTAAGGTGTTCAGCAGGTTTTTGTCCCCCTCCAAGGTGGTTAATGAGCTGACACAAGGAGAGGCAAATTAGCAATCAGGGAGGAACAAAACCTGCGGGACGGAAAGAAGTTGTAGGGCTTGAAGGAGTGTGAAAAGATTCAAGAACATCAGCTTTTTTCACATTTTGTTGAGAGGGATTGCGGCATCGGGGGCCCAAAGTTACTCCATGTTTTGGAGTATATATGTTTCATTCTGACCAAAAGTTAGTTTATAAGAATGGTTAATGTACATTTCTTTATTACTTTGAATGGTTGCCCTACACCTGCTGACCAGTGTTAATTTCATTAAGGGGGGGGGGGGGGGGGGGGGGGGGTATGTAGTTTTGCAAAAGAAGTTTTTATCAGAAAAGAAAGTTTTATCTTTTATGCTTCGACAAGACAACTAGCCAAACTCTCTATGTTTTCATGACTGAGTAAACAAACCTTGAAGGACGATTTCATACTGTTTTACTTTGTTTATATGTGGCGGACCCTGCCACCTCTCTAGTTTCAAACAGTGTTCTGGGACCTTATTTTCCTCTGAGAAACAGCTTGTTTATTCAGTTATGGACAAAATAAATATTTCTGAGTTTGTATTATTATCTCATTAGTAGTGTAAATATTAGAGCTCGAAGTTTGAACTTGTTCTCTAAAACTACATAGTGATGAAAAGTATATAGAGATGACAACAAGCTAAAAATAGATCTTTGATAATAAAAATGTAGTTTTTGTTAGTGTCAAGCTCTAGGACATTCAAACGACGGACGGCTTTTTCCCCACACCCGTTCGTCTACTTTATCTGACAAAATCCAATCAATACATCCCTGTCATTGATTGACAAGGGCAGTCCCTAACCGACAGAGAGTTAGTGACAATATGATCCCTTCTCATCGATCAAGAGGAAATAAGACAAACACCCTGGAGAGACAGCTGAAGGTGTTCCACCCTGCTGTTAATCCACAGTGAGTCAGCTAACATCATTTAAGAGAAGCATATGGCTAACGTTAAGTCGGACTTGAAACACTCTGTGCCAAACCATGTTGGCAAAGCCCGTCAGGAAGCTGGTTTTTCTTCAGGCTGGTAATGACTGGCTTAATCTGTGAAACATGATGTCACAACTTGTCCGGGACAAGTATATGTTTTGGTCGGACAAACGCACTGCTTTATCATATCCTGCCCTTTTGTTGGAGTGAAACGCTTGTGCGTCTAAGTGCACAACAAGTGTAAGAGGACAAGCAGCTAGAAACAGAAGTTGTCACTGAGTTATATTGCAGAGAAAAGCTTAATGGCAGCTCTGAACATGGCATCGCAGTTACTGTCTAGTCAACAGCACGCAAAATGTTGCTGAAATAGATGCTTGAGAACCTTTTTTTTAAAAGCTAAACTAGCCTTGTTCACATCAATAATCAAAGCTGCTGGCTGCTGTTTCTGCATCTTGTGCCTCAGCAGTAGACCATATTCACACGGCGGCCATTATCCTCTGATGTCACGTTCGGGGCGGCAAGCTCGAATGATTGTTTTAAGACGTAGGGATTCAGACAAATAGTATTCATTTCACAGCATCCCAAAAAATAGTGAACATTTTAAAGGAAAACAGAACTATTTTTCAAGGTAAAACAACATATTTGATAACCCAGTTGCAAACGTTAGCATTTGACCTGATGCATCATGTAGGGGGTATCCAACAGGAATGTTAGCTAGGAAGTAGGTAAATTGCTAACGCTGGATGTCAGCAGGAACAAGAGAAATCGATGGCTCATTGTATTCAGCCACCCAGTAAGCCATGTCAGTGGGTGAACAAGCACAATACAATAGCCCCAACCACCACCTTAACTAAATGGAATGCAGCCATCATTAATGTTATACATTCCACCTGTGCTTTTCCTGCTTTGTCAACACAAAATGTCAGCCACGAAAAAGGGCCTATTGTGCTCGCTCACACTCCAGCTGGTTGCACTTTTAGCTATCGTCTAGCTTCCAGAAGACAGACGGACGAACGTGTGACAGCGCAGTGTGTCACGTGCACGAACAAGACACACTCAGCACCCCCTGAGACCGGCTGAAAGCGACTCACCTGTCCAGATGAAAGGCAGCGATCTCGGCGTTGTGTCTTTCAAAGTCAGAGAAATAGAAGAAGTCCGGCGGGGTCTCCTGCTCCCGGGTCTGCCTGCAGAGACACGAGGAGAAGGGATTAGAGGTCAGGTGTGACTGCGATGCGAAGACAAGGTTACGACAGTCAGCAATATGCAAAAGGCTCTGTGTCGACCCGACGATGCAGCACGTTGAAGCCAGAGCTGCAACTAACCGTTGTTTTCTTGATCAAGTGGTTTGTCCTCCAGTATGTCAGTGGCAAAAATTACCCATCACAAGATCCCAGAGTTCCCAAAATGAATGTTGTCTGGAGATATTCAAGCTACTTTCAAAAAAGACTAAGAAAACCAGAAAATGGTTACATTTCAGAGGCAGGAATTTGTATTTATTTTATTTTTTTTGCTTGACAAATTACCTGGAGAAACACAATGTTCATTTTCAGCTTCATCATTTTATTCTGGGTTCCTATGAGGATAGGTTTACATACTTTCAAATGCAGCTCTGTATTCCCCACTCTGTCTGAAATGATTTGTTACTTTCTCTTTAAGGCCCCTCCTCCTGAATATCCAGTCTGCTCCGATTGGTCAGCTCGCACACACCTGAGCCAACACCATTATCAGCAACAGGGCAGCTGCGCCAAATTAACGCTTACCTGCCAAACTAGCCGCTAGGGATAAATTGGTGGTGTAATGTGTGTATTAAAGGCGCGATGACTGACGAGGCTTTCAGGCGCAGTGTTTTCTGTGGGAGAGAGGAGCTTCTTTCGGTGAAGATTTTTTGACCTTTTTAACATTTATATTCACTAGAAAGAAGAATATCTGGTTGTGGGTTGCAAAATTCAGGTATGCAAGACGGCATACAAACAGGCGTTCAACATTACAGCACTTGCTCGGTATACTTCGCAATGACTTTGGCGCGTTACAATCCAGAGGAGACGGGTAGGTGATAAAACGCTCTGTCTTTACACCTGTGTACCTAACGCTGTGAGCAGAATTTGTGAGCTATAAACAAGCCACAATAAACCGGTGTCCTTGCCTCGCAAAAAAAAGGCTCCCCACTTCTGCTACTTTGGTCGTTTTGTGGGGCAACAAGAAGCGGGAACAACTGAAGGTCAGCGACGTCCTCCTGAAGCAGCATCCACTCCTGTTCTCCATCGGTACCTATTTCTGTCCGGCTCTGATCCTTCCTCCCCCCTCCCCAAAAAAAAACTGCTTTCCACACACATTCTGCCTTAAAGCTCTTACTGGAGGGAAAAGAGGCTCTTAAAGGCTTAAAACCCAGAGCTGATGGAACACGGGCCAGGATGGGGCAGGACAAACAGGACGGCTGGGGTAAAAAAGGTGAAGTCAAAGGAGTTGGAGGTAAAAAGACTTCCCTGAGAAGGTGCTGGCTATAGAAAATATGCTAATGTCTTTAAAGAATACAAGGAGAGCAGAGCGGTCCATTTTTTTGTCTTCTTTTTTCTTTCCTTCACAGAGGAGCTGCATATTTGAGTTATTAGTGGGCTGTGCTCGCCAGCCCACTATGGACACCTCTATAGCAGAGCTATAGGTGTCCATAGTGGGCTGTGCAGAGCACAGCCCACTATTGTTATTGCTCGCGCCTCTTTTTATTTTTCTTCTTCCGTCCTTTTTTTGGCACTTTTCACGCCCCGCACCGTTGAGCGAATACAAACAAAAAATACATCAAAACGTGCGGCTCGGGCGGACTCGGTATGCTATTATTTTTCTCAGGAAAATATGAATTTTTCGCGACGTGAGTCGCGAAAAACTGCGATAAATTTCCCATAAGGAATGAATGGGGCGAGGTCAAAAAAGTCGCAAATCTGCGACATTTTTCAAACATCTCCTGCTCGGGCATACGTTCACGTGGAAACACCATTCCAGCTTTAAAATGTAGGCACAAGTCCTGAGTATTCAAGTTGTATTTGAACTTTTTTCCTATGTTGTGTAGTTTTTGAACTGTGATCCTTGAATGAAGGTGAGTGATTTTGGAAAAATTCAGGGTTTTCAATGATTGTGTATGGCGGAATGTTCGTGCAGCAGCGTGGAGAGGGCCAACTGAAAGAGTGAGAGAGACTCAAAAATTTGCTCCGAAATTTTCTCTTTCCGTGACGATCCTGACCACAAATTGGGCTCAAAAACAGTGATATTTCCCAGAGTTGTAGCCACACTTGTCTTCTTTCTCCCAATGTGTCTACTTTATCGGTAGGATTTACGGTTTTTAAATTATCGACCGCTAACCGACAAGAGTAGCTCTGAAATGCTCCATTTACTCCAATGTAAATCGGGAGAAGGATTTCCAAAACTGCACGCTTTTTTAACTCGCTGCCATTTCCACATTTCTGAAGCTAGGACCACAAAACTTAATGAGTGTGTTCTTTAAGGCCTTTCTGGCTCGATCGTGAAAAAAAATTGTTGATATCATGTAAGATTTTGACCAAATAGCACTAGTTTGACGTCCTAGATGTGAGGCAGAAATTGCTCTCAAATCAGCTCCCTCACAGGCCGTTGCTACGGCCCTTGCCAACGGTCACCTAGCAACCAAAAACATCTGGGCCAAGAGAGAGAGTGACAGACAGACAGACACTAGACACACATCAGACAGACAGACAGACAGACAGACACACAGGAGACACACATCAGACAGACAGAAAGACAGACAGGAGACACACATCAGACAGACAGACGGACAGACAGACAGAGCGACATGTAGACACACACACACAGAGCTGCTTAAGCGTGCTCTCACATGCACACAGACGCACACACACAGTATATTTCCCAGCATTTAAACGACATTAAACGATCATTTTTTCACTCATTCAATGTGCGGCTTGATCGGACTCTGTATGCTATAATTCAGTTCTCTAGAATATTAATCTTTCGCGTCGTAAGACGCGAACAGCTGCGAGACACTTCCCATAAGGAATGAATGGGATGAGGTCAAAAAACTCGCAAATCTGCGATGTTTTTCAAACATCTCCTGCTCTGGCATACATTCAGCTAGAAACACCATTCCAGCTTTAAAATGTAGGCACAGGTCTTGAGTATTTTTGTTGTATTTGAACTTTTTTCCTATGATGTGTAGTTTTTGAACTGTGATCCTTGAACGATGGTGAGTGATTTTGGAGAAATTCTGGGTTTTCAATGATTGTGTATGGGGGAATGTTCGTGCAGCAGAGTGGAGAGGGCCAACTGACTCCGTCACAGTCCGTTGCTACGGCCCCTGCCAACTGTCACCTAGCAACCGAAATCAGCTGGGCAAAGAGAGAGAGTGACAGACAGACAGACAGACAGACAGGAGACATACATCAGACAGACAGACAGACAGGAGACATACATCAGACAGACAGACAGACAGACAGGAGACACACATCGGACAGACAGACAGACAGACAGACAGGAGACACACATGAGACAGACAGACAGACAGAGAGACATGTACACACACACACACACACACACACACACACAGCAATGCTTAAGCGTGCACTCACATGCACACAAACGCGCACACAGTATATTTCCCAACATTTAAACTACATTTAATGATTATTTTTTTGCTCATTCAATGTGCGGCTCGATCGGACTCGGGTTGCTATTATTCAGCTCTACGAAATGTTAATTTTTCGCGACATAAGTCGCGAAAACTGCGATAAAATTTCCCATAAGGAATGAATGGGGGGAGGTAAAAAAAGTCAGAAATCTGCAACGTTTTTCAAACATCTCCTGCTCTGGCATACGTTCACGTAGAAACACCATTTCAGCTTTAAAATGTAGGCACAAGTACTGAGTATTTAAGTTGTATTCGAACTTTTTTCCTATGATGTGTAGTTTTTGAACTGTGATCCTTGAATGACGGTGAGTGATTTTGGAAAGATTCTGGGTTTTCAATGATTGTGTATGGCGGAATGTTCGTGCAACAGAGTGGAGAGGGCCAACTGACAGAGTGAGAGAACCTCAAAAATTTGCTCAGAAATGTTCTCTTTCCGTGAGGATCCTGGCCACAAATTGGGCTCAAAAACAGTGATATTTTCCGGAGTTTTAGCCACACGTGTCTTCTTTCTCCCAATGTGTCTACTTTATCGGTAGGATTAATGGTTTTGGATTGATCTGCCTCTAACCGACAAGAGTAGCTCTCAACTGCTCCATTCACTCCAATGTAAATCGGGAAGAGGACTTGCAAAACTGCGGCCTTTTTTAACTCGCTCCTATTACCACATTTCTGAAACTAGGACCACAAAACTTAATGTGTGTGTTCCTTAAGGCCTTTCCCGCTTGATGGTGAGGAAACTTTGCTGATGCCATGTTTGCTTTTTCTTCACGGGGCAAAGCGCACAGCCCACTCTCGCGATTTCCCGGCGGGGAATTGTCTAGTTTTTCCTTTTATACACTGTCTCTGCCTTCTCTTTGCTTTTTTTCTTATTGACAAGAGTAAATACTTTCCAGGAAGGCAGCTGAGTGTAATGATTTGGACTGCAGCCTCTGCCATTTCTGCTTCAGCTAGCTGAGGGAGGATGAGAAGAATGGAAACTATCTTGGCAACTTCTCTTTCTCTCCTTCTCTCTCTTCTCCCTCCGGATGCCTCTGTGTTTATTTCGCTCAAAAATCCTCTATCTCACCTCCTCTGCTTCTCCGCTCGCCCTCACGCAGAACTGTTTTTTTCTCCCTGCTTTATTTTTTTCTCCTAGCGTCCACGGCTTAATACTTCGTATCTCTGTGCCTCTCTCTCTCTCTCTCTCTCTCTCTCTCTCTCTCTCTCTCTCTCTCCTCCTTTCTTTTCTCCGTTTCCATCCGTCGCTTCCCTTCCTGCCTGGCTGATTGTAACGCCACAGCTGCGCGGCGGACATATGCACCAGTCATTAACTAACCCAACATGGAGCCCAGAAAACACACTCATCCACTAAAAAATTCCTCGCTCTCCTCCTCTGTATCGCTCCTGTTGTTGTCTTTCTCTAATCATCCTCCAACCTCCATCTCGCTGCGAGCGTTTGACGGACAGCTGCATCCAGATGGGTGGCCAGGTTTGACCGGAGTAAACAGAAAAATCATCATGTTGACTTAAAGCGACAGCCACTCCAAAATGAAAAATACGACATTTTCGTTTAACCTGCGGTGGTTTTTATACATCTCGGGTGTGTTGGTGTGTGTTGCCAGTTTTGAAGATAGTGACCATGGAGATGTTGGCCTTCTATTTAATATACTAGATGGCATAAAGCTACTAAAATACGTTTTAAATACTCAACAGCAAAATGTCTCTTTCAAGAAATCATGAGATAATCCACAAACCTTGTTGTGAGCGGTTTCAGGAACACATTTCTTTCTACGAGACATCACCTGCCAACCAAGTCACCGTGCAGAAGGAAAAATGCATATATTCATAGATGAGAGGCTAGTTAACTTAGCTAGCTAATGTTACAGTTTAGCCAAAGAGGACACCGTACATGTTAACATCCCGCACGGTCACACGCATACATATGCTACAGCTGACTAATGTTAGTTTGTAGGAACTATTTTCCATCAATCAAGCATTAATTCATTTTTTCATAGGCAAGAGGCCAGCTAACTTAGCATGCTAACTAAGCTTGATAACTAAGCTTGCTAACTAAGCTTGCTAACGTTACAGTTTAGCCAAGGAGGATGCCATTTGTGTTCACATTTTGCGCAGTCACAAGCATGAGTCTCTGGTCCATGGCTCTAGAGGGTAGCTAACTAAGCTAGTGAAAGCTATATCTAGCTAACGTTACAGTTTCTTGTCGGAACTATTTTTACCTGACCGAACTACACCCACCAATCATATTATACCACAGGGGGAAGCGTTAATTTTTCATAGGCAAGAGGCCAGCTAACTTAGCTAGCTAACTAAGCTTGCTAACGTTACAGCTTAGCCGAGGAGGATGCCATTTGTGTTCACATCTTGCGCTGTCAAAAGCATGAGTCTGTTGTCCATGACTCTTGAGGCTAGCTAATTAAGCAAATTAAGTTAGCTAACATTGCAGCTCAGCTAAGGAGGATGCCATTAATGTTTATATCCTATGCAAACTCTTGTCGACGAATAGATGCACCATTTCTTCTGTGTAAAACTGTTCACAACAAACTTTGTGCATTATCTTGAGTAACCTTTTCCAGTTTCTCAAATACATCTCTTTGGCGCTTTGAGCACCACAAGTAAAGTGTCATCTAGTTCCCATTATCATGCAGAGAAGGCAGACATCATCTACAGCTGATATACCCAAATGTCAGCAACTCACACACAAAAAAAAAATTAGGTGGATACATAGCACTACAGGTGATCACGGGGTGAACTGCCCCTTTAAAATAGCTTTGAATACTGTTTGGAGGTGTTCAGCACCCATTTTTACAGCAACCTGCTATGATTGGCATTACAAATGTAACGTATACAGTGTCTGGATAACATTTCTCAATCCCAGTGTCCTCACTCTCTTCACCTCTCTCCCGCTCATCCCTCACTTCGCTGCCAGCAGAGGCTGAGCGCCTTCAGTTGATTGTATCGCTCCCCTTCTTCTGGATAGCCTTGCTTCAGGGACACAGCGCTCACTCTACATCAAGGAAAAATGAGGCTGACTTTGAAAGCGGAGAGCGGTGTCTATTTACACCAGCGCCGCTCAGCTGCGCAACGGGACAATATCATTCAGTCCAGCATATGAGGCGGCTACAACTGTTTTATCGATGGGGACAGTTGTGCTAAGTCAGGTCCTGGATTTATTTCCCGCCAGATGTCAGGGAGTCTACGGCATAAATCTGTGATGTGCGTTGGAGACTATAATACATAAAGTTTGGGATAAGGGAGTGGGAGTGAGCGTCAGGTGGAAGGATTAAAACTGACATCCAGTGAAATTTTATTTGGTGGAACTGCATGACTGGCAAAATATCAGCACGTTTAAGATTCTCTTCACAGTTTTTGTCCGGTTGGCAATGGCTCATCAATTCTAAAGGAACCGGACAACACTCATTCACCCGGTTGTCAAGAGTGAGAGGAGAAGTTTGATGCCATTCTCATGTTTGCACGGTAAATATGAAGTAAGTGTCGGGCGCCTGTTAGCTTAGCATAGCATAAAGACTGAAGACAAGGGAAATCAGTTAGCTTGGCTCCGTCTAAAGGAAACGAATCTGCCTTCCAGCACCTTCTTTTACTTTCCACGGGGTATTTTTGTCAAAGAGCTTCCATTTACTGCCGGAAAACCGCAGCACTGATGCAGTGATAATTAAGTCGGTCATATTGCTGACTTAAGCGTGATTTCAGCCTGCCCCAGATTCACTAGAATGCGCTAAAAAGGCATAACCCTATATTTTTCACTGAACAAGTAAGCATAACAATTAGCAGCCACAGATCATGATTTGTCGAACGTCCTCAAGTCTTAGAGTCACCTTTGTTAATCTTAATTAACGAGCTTCGAGGACAGCTTTAAGAGCCAGTGAACAGATTTTGTCACCTTCAGGCGGAGCGAGGCTAGCTGTTTTTCCCCCAGTTTCCAAAATGTACGCAAAGATAGGCAAACCGCTGGCATTAGCTTCATATTTAATGGAAAAAACAGAGTGGACTCAAACTGCTCGTCTAGCTCTTAGCCTGACAGTCATTGGGTGTTTTTCCAGAAATCTAGAACTATTCCTTTGAATGAATGAGTGACTTTGTTATTGCATATAAATCTTGAAAAAACGAAACACCACAGGATGATACAACAGATTCAAAGGGGCTACCGTTGCTGTCTGTTCGTAAACTGGAGAGAGGCGCTGAGTCGAGACACTCAACAAGGTGCCTAGAGTCACATCCTTTGGACTGTCGCGGAAAATCCAGCCCGAGTCCTTCACGTCACTTTACAATCTGCTCTTATACGGTCAATATAAAAGAGATGAAGACATGTAAATTGCTACAAAAATCGTTCGTTACACAGAGTCCCTTTGGCCATCCCTCTGCATCTGAGCAAGAAAGGCTGATTCCCACCACTGCCTGACACGATCGTGCATATAGTCTCATGACCGCGCTGACCATACACAGGTCATGGAGAGTGTAAGCATGAGCAAACAGTCGAGTGCATTGACTGATGGTTATTCAACCTTAAAGAAATCCACCAGCATACTTCACACAGTCCCACTACATTGCTGTCTCCGCAGGGCCAGAGACCCACAATAAGCTGCTTCATTCACGCTCCTATCCTTGTGCTCGGCGAGGTGCACATGCGTCGTGTCACAGCGAATGCCAACGCGAGCGAGCGCCGTGTGAATACGAGCATGTGTTTTTGCATCCGAGGCACCGTCTCTCTGCCTTGTGGCCCCGGCTTGAGATGCGGCGGCACACTGATGCCCTCCTCAGCGCTGAATGCCGGCCAGGAAGCAGGAAGGCTGGATAATTACCGTGATCCACATCCAATTCAAATGTCAATAAAGTTATTTAGAGCATGGCACGACCCCCCACTCCTCCTCCTCCCCCTCCTCCTCCCGCTGACCGGGAGAGAGGACAACTGAAGAGAGAGGAAGGAGTAAAGAAAGGAGGAGAGATTAACAGTGACAAAGGCAGCCCAGCTAAACGAGGGGGGAGAACGAGGGGGGGGCGACGGTGTGGAGGACAAACTACAGTAGATGTCTCTCCGTGTTCTTTGAACTAACAAACATGCAGCTGTTCAGGCGTTACATAACGTTGTGTTCGGGCTCCCTCTAACAGCAGCACCTGTGTTCAGACAAATCTGAGCGTGTTCCGATCAAGCGAACCATTAGGGGCGTGTTGTCTCAGGGAAAGCTGTGCCGTCGACGTCGAGGCAGAGGGGAAACATACATAAATGCATGACCACATAATAAAGTCTATAAATGTCTGAGCACACAGTATGTACTG